>NC_132908.1:51140709-51425709 GCF_047675955.1 Chlorocebus sabaeus | reverse complement strand
CCTGTGCCTGAGTTCTCCAAAACCATTGTAGTAAAGTTTCCAGAAAAAAAACAGAGCTATTCTTCTCAGCGAGCACCCGATTCTGCCCTACAAGGATTCTCTTTTGTTGGAAGCTGGTGATTTAATTAGTACTGTTTAAGTCAAGGTGAGCCTTTTTTAAAAACCTGAAACAAGGCTTTACCTGAAACAATTGCCACCTGATCTTTACACAAAGCGAGTGCTAGCTCTTTGCTTCTCAGAACTTTGCAAACCTGTCAGTGACTCCCAAATGACTCCACGGTGCTCTTTAAATGAAATTATGAGACATTATCAGATCCAAGCTTTAATACACCTATTTGCTGCAGTGAGATAATTTCTGGAGGCAAGACACCTGGCTGGCCTGGAGTGGTGATTAATTTTATGTGTTTAGGGTGCAATCATCACTCAGAAAAAAGGTTGAGGGTTGGGATGATAGACGATGGGCAGGAAGGAGATGGCCCGTGGAACTGTTCTACATCATCGGTTCCTTTGATTGCTGGCAGGAGTTCAGGGATAACTTTGTTACATCTGCCCAGAATAAGCAAATGCCATCGACTTTGCAAAGCTCTACTTGAAAAAGAGTTTGAGGACCACAATATCTGAACAGCTGGAGCTGAGAAAGGTTTCCGGTAACTTTTCATGTGCATCTTCAAAAATAACATATGTCAATCCATATTTTCCAGGTAAAGCACACTTGCTTAGATGTGGGCATGGTAGTAGGTGTTGTGGTAGACTGTCTGAAACTCCCCTTAGGACTGGGATACCCATTCCCGTCTCCCCAACTCCCACTCCCCATCCTTCTCTGAAGTGATGGCTGCTAGAAGTTCACAGCTGCTTCCCTCCCTAGGTATGAAAAAGCTACCACACCCAAGGTTCCATTTCTTTTCTGGTAGCTCATTTCCAAAGACTTGTCAGGATTGGGGCCCAAAACTCAGCCTCGTGGTCTCAGTTTGAGACAACTCTGAAAGATTATCCCGATACCTATGCCCCCCATCACATTAAATGTGGCCTCTGTTGCAACTGCAACATTTGATGCTCTGGGGGACATAGGTACTGGGATATTACCCAGCTCCCCCGTGCATTCCACAACCCCCAACAGGTGTTGTTTCTGAGAGCACGCTGTGCATGGAAATCTCCATCTGAGAGTCTCTTTCCTGAAAACTCGACCTAAGGCAATGTTCACCTACATGAGAAGGCATATATGGTAATAGGGTAGTGGCAGATAAATTTTTGTTCCCAAAACTGATATCCATGCCAAAAAAAAAAAAAAAAAATCAGGTAGGGTGACAGACACACAATGGTGCATATATCAGTTTCTGCAGCTTTGATGACAAACGGCTCTCTGAATGAAGCTCGCCTCCATGCACAGGGCATTACTGAACAACTACTAATCAGGAAAATGATGAATGGAATTAAAGTAAACACTCCAAAAGCATTTTTGTTCAATCAAAGAGATTTAAGGGAAGGGCTGCTTATACCAACCAGAGGAGAAAAAAATACCCCTTTTGTACTTCAATTAGCAAACAATAATTTGGATAATTGGAAGCAAATGTTTTTTCTTTTATCATATGAATTCCATAGTTCTTTGCCCAATGCTGTCCCCTGCAGGGTAGAAAAAATCAGATCAGAAGAATCTGAAACATCCACAAACCAAGAATCCCTGAGATTATAGCCTTCAGAGAGAAAGGTTATGCCCCAGAGGCCAAGGTTTTCTATCTATGCCCTCTCCCAGAAAGTTGTCACTATTTTCTGGAATGTTATTTCCAAGACATCATGCAAAGGATATTCTCTGGAAGTCATTTCTGAAGCACCCACAGCCACGTCTCAGATTTCCCTGATTAAAAGTGAAAGTACGTATACACAGTTTGCTGCTTCCAGGTGAAGGACTGATAATGTTTTTGAGAAACCACAGCAGAACAGCCAACCTGAGCTGGATGTCTACAAAGCAAACGTTCTCTCAGCTGGAAGAGGACCTTCCTTTATTAAGAGCTAAGTAACAAAAGACTTGAGAAAATGCTCTAAGCTCAGGTAAGGACAGAAAACCAGTAACTCTAAGTGATTGTTCCAGAAGCAGCTGCTTTCTGAGACGATAAGCCAGACTGTAGATATGATTAGTAGGAGACTTGAAAAACTACTAAGTTTAGGCAGGGTGCGGTGGCTCACGCCTGCAATCCCAGCACTTTGGGAGGCCAAGGCGGGAGGATCACGAGGTCAGGAAATCGAGACCATCCTGGCTAATACAGTGAAACCCTGTCTCTACAAAAATACAAAAAAATTAGCAGGGCGTGGTGGCGGGCGCCTGTAGTCCCAGCTACTCAGGAGGCTGAGGCAGGAAAATGGCGTGAACCAGGGAGGCCGAGCTTGCAGTGAGCCGAGATCGCGCCACCGCACTCCAGCCTGGGCGAGAGCGCGAGACTCCGTCTCAAAAAAGAAGAAAAAAAGAAAAACTACTAAGTCTCACTGTGGGTTTTCCAAGGATCAAAACTGCGGCCAGGGCAATACCTTCCTCTCCCAGGAAAGACTGCTGGGGCAGGGGTGGTTTCTTGGGAACTGCACTCCTGCTCCAACTTTGCTTTGTCACCATTGACTTCCCAGGAGCCCAAGAAGCACCTCTCAGGAAGGACTGTGCCATCTCTGTTTCCACAGGGTGCAGAGGCTGGATCTTATTAGTTTCTCTGTGTCCCGGATGCAAAACCCAAGCCCTCAACCCCCTATCTTGTCCTATCTTCACCTTCATCCTTCTCTCGGCTGAAATCCTGCCAATTTCAGCTGCCTGCCTGCCTTCCTTTCTATAACTTCAGATGGTGACGATGGTGATGATGCTTTAGCTAGAATGGTTCGCTTAATCCTTGCAACAATCTCACAAGTTGAGTATTATTATTCTCCCATTTTACAGATGAGAAAACTTCGGAGAGAAAGGTTACTTCGGAGAGACTCTGAGAGGTTAAATCACTTGACCAACATCACACAGTAAGGAAGGGTGGAATCAGGCTGAGGGCTTCAGCTTACTGGAAGCAGACAGCTCACAGACCGCTTCCCCACCTGCATAGTGAAGGGATGGACAGGAGAGTGGTATGTTGACCAGATACCTCCAATGAACAATGTTAACCCCTTAGAAGCCAGAAAGCCAACATTAGTAGGCAGGTGCTAATATTGGATCTATCCTATTCTGCCTTGGGGTTTGGCAGGGTGAAAATGGCCTATAAGACTCATTCATTCATCCATTTAACATTTACATAGAATCTACTGTCTCAGTTAGAGCCTCAGTCTTAGAAGCACTCACAGTGTAGTTGGGAGAGGGGAGTCTGTGGTCTTGGGGGTCTTGTATCCCTCCACGGCCCCTGCTGTTCTGAGGAGTCACTGGGCTGGCTGAGGCCCAGCTCTCTCTGAAAAGCCAGTCAGTTGTGCAGTGCACATCTGGCAGCTGTCCTACATTTTCCACTGATGGAGACATTGTACACCCATCTGTTTCATCTCTAACATCCATCTTCAGTCATTTTCTGAGCCTCCCGTTTCTGAAGTTATCCACATAAAGCCTCATTTTTATGCTCAAAGCAGATCCCAAGCCTCTAACTTGAATTTTCCTCCTGTCCATTTTAGGACCCGGGAACTGGTCCTTATTCCAGGCGAAGAGGTCATTTCACCAAAGAATAGACAGCTCTGGGCTGGGGACCCAGGTAGTGGGGATGGGAGATCACATTTCCACTGGCCCTAGACTCTCTCAACAAATATTTCCTCTTGGTGCCAGTGTCATGCCAATTTCGTATAGAGGTGTTCGAAGAACCACAAGGATGCCAGGTGCGGTGGCTCGTGCCTGTAATCCCATCACTTTGGGATGCTGAGGCAGGAAGGTAGTTTGAGCCCAGGAGTTTGAGGCTGCAGTGAGCTATGATTGTGCCACTGTACTGAGGCCTGGGTGACAGAGCAAGATTTTGTCTCCTAAAAGTAAAAAAGAAAAGAGGAAGCACAAGGAACTAAAGGCCAGTTGTCTAGAAGACACATAAATATGAAAACACAGGACACTGATGGAATTGCGAGGACATCAGGGTTGGAAGGCCTCTCTGATCACACACAAAGCTCATCAGTGTAATTAAAGGCTTAACCTTAGACAAAGGCTGAATGGGTGCTGGAGAAATACAGTTCCGGCATGGGAATCTTTATCGAGGCCTATTCATTTATTTGTCCATTTATTCATTTAAGAACAATTTACTAAGCTCCTTCCACCTATCTGACCCTGAATCAGACATAATCCCTGTTCTCATGGACTATATAGTCCAATGAGTGAGAAAGACATTAAGAAAATAATTAGATAAATAAATAGAAGCCCTGAGGTCCTCACCCTCACCCTCTGGGCACCTAAGCTCCCTGGTACCTCCGTTTCCCTACCTGGGGAGGGTGGATTGTCTCTGAGGGTAGCAGAAACTTCAAGCAGGAACCCCCTGCCTCACTTCAGCTCCTTTTGCAAGCAGAACACCTCTGTTCCTGAGTGTGGGGAAAGAAAATCATCATGCACATCAGAGTTGTCACAACAGAGTTGACCACCTGCTAACAAGGGATGGAAACTCTTCTCTTCCTACAAGGAGCCATCGGGTCTTGTAAACATCATCCCACAAGCATAGACTGCCCGTAGAGGTCACAGATTTCAGAAGGAAGGCCAAGAGCCTTCTTCAAGACAGATATAACACAGTGCTTTGCACAAGTTTTATTTTTACTATCATAATAAGCTATCATATTAGTTGCAGTGTCCCATGAACTCCACCCATAATCATTAAGAAGTTTCTGGAGTTAGATTGATGTTGGAAACATTGATCTCCGTCACCAGAAGCTTTCCATCTCCCATCTGTTAGATGCTTTGACCTTTCCTTAACATCATTAAGAGATAAAAAGTTAATCTACTGAATAAAGATGCACGACCTTTCAGAAGAGAATGAGTATCACTGTAGAGCTTCCCATCGTTGAGGAATTTTATGTTCAGGAGGCAGACATTATGTGAATCTGAGCAGGATAATTGTGGAGAATAATATCATGGCACCACCAAAAAGGTCCACATCTCATCTCAAGTAACTGAGGATTAGGCAAAATGAACTTAGAAGCAAAGGATTCAGCACCTTGTCAGGCCATCACTCACATTCACAACCAATCAGCTTCATCTTTGAGCACAGATGTTGGCCTAGAACCTGGTGTTTGCTAATAGAAAACTGTTGACTAATGCAGTAATCTAACTAGGATTCAATGGCCCAGAGTTCTCTCCATTCACTTATTTACTGATTTGACAATTATTTGTTAAGCGCCTGGTATGTACCATAGCATACCAAATACTTTTCTAGGTGTTGGGGAGACAGCAGTGCAAAAAGAAAGTCAAAAGTTTGTGCCCTTAAGAAACTCATATAGTATATTCTAGTTGAGAAGACAGAAAATAAATAAGAAACAATAAACACAGAAAATAACTAAGTGAAATATTTGTAAATAAAATAGATATAAGTCCTAAAGAAAAAGTAATAGAGCAGAACAGAGGGGCAGGAAGTATCTGAGTATTATGAGGCTGAAATCTTAAAAGGGGAGTCGGGGGCAAGAAACAGGGGAAATTGAAATATTTTTTCTATTTTTTTCTTCAAAGAGAGGCAGCAAAAGACAAGCTCTTTTGTCTTGGCAGCCTATGGCCCATGCATGAGAGCCAAGCTCTCCTCTGCTTTAGAGCTGGAAGTCTTTTCAACACAAATTTGTGTTTGGGATGAAGCAGCTGCAAAGTAAACCAAGATTGTGGAAATAATCTTTCTTTAGCAAGTGAGTCAAGCAAATTGAATCACAAATTGCAGAGGGATTTGTGATAACAGTGGAGCAAGGAGAGTCGCAAATAGTCTGTATATATATTTTAATTTTTTAATATTTTGTTTGTTTGCTTGTTGAGATGGAGTTTTGCTCTTGTTGCCCAGGCTGGAGTGCAGTGGCGCCATCTCAGCTCACTGCAACTTCTGCCTCCCGGGTTCAAGCAATTCTCCAGCTTTAGGCTCCCAAGTAGCTGGAATTATAGGCATGTGCCACCACACTCAGCTAATTTTTGTATTTTTAGTATAGATGGAGTTTTGCCATGTTGGTCAGGCTGGTCTCAAACTCCTGACCTCAGGTGATCCTCCCAAAGTGCTGGGATTACAGGTGTGAGCCAACACTCCCGGCCTAAATATGTTTTAAAACCAATAGAATCTCAGCATCCTATACTCATACTAATGAGTTTCATAACATTAGGGAGGACCCAATGTGAGGTCAATTGCCTGTTCACCCTCATCCTCATTCCTCATTCATCCCATCCTTCCCCTGCTCTATGGCATGGGCTGACCTGTGTCAGTCTGTGTTAGGTCATTTCCAGTAATGTCTGGCCAATGGAAGGCACTGGAATTGGACAGCAAGAGGAAGAAAGAAGCCAGAGCATCTCTCTCCTTCTTTCTCTGCTCTAGGCAGTGTCTCTGGCAGATGCTATACCTCCAACCTGGCTCAAATTCCTCTAGGGCAATCTTTCCTTCCATGCTCCCAGCTCCAGCTGAGCAGCTCCCACCGTGGTTCCAGTTCCTGCTGGGTAGCACCTCCTTGCTGACTCCAGCTCCTGCTTCATGGCCCCAGCTCTCGGGCTTGAACATCACTTCCTACTCCAAGAGTAGTAGCAACTTCTTGCTCATGCTAATATCTAGATTGTCACCCTTGCTCCAACACTTGTGGTTCACTATATTAAATTCCCTTAATTGAACGACTTGATATGGGTTCTGTTTCCCTAACTAGCCCCTGATGTGAATGTAGACTGGCTTCAACAGCTCCATGCTGAGCAGTAAGAGAGCCAGCTACAAAGTCTCTCAGTCTCCTTATAAACGAGCAGAAACTACATGAAGCTATCACAGGCCATTCCTATGAACTCATGCTCTATAGACCCAGTTCCTTTGCTCCCCATTAACCCCATCAACATTCATCACTGAAGACCCATCTTTGCTTGCTGACTACTGGACACACAATAGACTGTCTGGCCTCATTCTCTAAAAACAGTCCACCCCTTGACTCCTTGGTCACAAACACCTGGGCCAGTGCCATTGGTTCATGGGGCTGTGTTTCAAGGTATTCCTTTTTAAGTGCACACATGGAGGCCGAGGACTCCATTGCCATCAAACTCCCCTCCCTGTCCTCCTTGAATGTCACCAACCTCCTCATCAGCATGTCCTGGAGCTTCCAGAGATTCAAGGTGGATGTGTAGTGATATAAGGTCTACAGGTGTCCAGATGTGGCTTTCTGGATACTGGCTCTAGCTTGTCCTCATTTCTGACTGTTTCCTGAGGATAAAGATGAACTGAGGAACCTTTTTTTTCAGCACAAGAAAAGCTCAGATTTTTCCACTGTAGTCTTTCTCAAGTCTTAGTCCGAGAATCAGTGACATTTGAATGCACTGAACATGTTAAAAGGAAAGATTCCTGGGCCCTCAATGGACCTACCAAAGCAAACCCCTCTGGGATTGTGGCCCAAGAGTTCAGATCTTAACCACCCTACTCCCCACCCCTTCCTAGGTGTTTTTGTGTAGAACAAAGGTTGAGAACCTGTGGGTGCTAGTGTTTCAAAGATCCTCACAGGGACCATGAACATCTAATTCTTTTGCATGCCTCATTATCCCTCTAATCCCTCTAGGAAATGCTTCCCTTACCACACAAGGGAGTCATTTTTTGATGTGACCTTGCCCCACTGGTTATAATTGCTTGGTCTACAAGTGGGCACCTGATCCAAGCTAGACCTATCAGAGACATTGCTTGGGATATGCATATTGGAAGCATGAAAAGAAAGCTAAGTGTCTCTGGTGATGGGATGAGAGGCCCAGACCTATCAGTGGTCATTTTTCCACCAAGTGTAGAAAGAGGCACAAAGAGAAAGAAAATGGATCCACCAAGCAGAAGCCAAGACAAGGGATAGCATAAGAAAGTCTTGGGGGCCCACATGTGTTTCTGTTTCTCCTGCAGTTTCGTTGTTCCATCAAGCTGGGCTTCACCAACTTCTTTGGATGTGGGGAGCCAGTAAAGCCCTCCTTTTACCTGAACCCCTTTGAATGGAGAGGAAATGGCAACAGGCAAACTTCATGCCATTTTCCACAAGTACAAATCTTGATCTCAAATGCTTATTTCCCCCTTTACTTCTCACCTCTTCAAATCAGAGCTGGAAGAAAACTCAGAAATCATCTATTCCAGGGGTCATCACACAATGCTCCACAAAGCTCTGAACTTCCCCAAAGATTCTTAGAAATGAACAAGACCTCAAGTACTGGGATCCAGCCCCCATCTCCAAGCTGTTCTTTTCAGTCTGCTTAGATATTGGATTTCCTGCTACAATTTCATTTGCAAAAACAAAAGTGAGGGAAGGTTCTCCTTTAAAGACAAAAATAACAACAATACTGACCTACTCCTTCTCCCATTATACAGATGGGGAAAACTGATGGACAATCACTTGTTCAAGGTCAAATTCTAAGACTAAAAACCTGATGGACACCCACTATACCTCCTAGACTTGGTCAACAGAAAACTTTCTTTCATATTACTTTGAAAGTAATGAATTTAAAAAAAATAATAAACATCAGCATGAATGTCATCTGGGAACCTGTTATCTGGAAGAGAGCTGTTTTTAACTAGGATGATCTCTTATCCCAGTCACCCATTATACTAGGTTGCCATACATGTCCAACTAGACACTCCACCACCCCAAAGTGCTGTCACCCTGTGAACCCAACGATGATTTGTTTGGTGCACAGCAGGTCCTCAGTAGAGATTTGTTGGGTCAGGGAATGGAAGTCTCCCTTTTCAAACAACATTTACTCTATGACTAATAACACACTTTTCTATCTATACTTCCAATAACAACACAAAACTACAGCTAAGGGGAGGGGGAGGAGTTGGCGAGGAAAGGCTGACTTCAAGTTTCAACTGCCGCTCCAAGGGCAAGGTTGGCTGCCTTCAGTGCCAATCTTCAGAGGGAGAGCAGGTGTGAAAATCAAACACAGGATTTCAGAACTGTAAATTGTTTATCTGTGTGCCGAGAAAACCCATTCATCGCCCAAGCAGCCGCTCAGTCCCACAGTTCCTTCCTTCCTAATAGGCGTCATACAATTATATTTTTTTTCTTGGTGGCAATGTGAGACCTGTCTGGGTGGGCCTAGGCTGGGCTTAGGCTGGGCTAAGTGGCAATGACCCAGGAGAAAAGCCAGCCAGGGTGGGGTAAGTGCCTGCTGCCATTAATTTTCAGTGAATGAGCACTGGAATTTTACTCACCACCTGGTTTATATGCTTGATAACCACCTCCTGGGCTAGAATGGAGCTCGCAGGGCAAGGAATACCACATCAAGAGAGTCCAAAGTGTGGTTGTGTGCTGGGAGGGAAGGGTTGGGGGATTTTCCTGCTGCAGTTGTAACTGGTGTCATTGCAACCGCAAATGAATCATCTGGGAATCTGCCATTGTTGGGTGCTGGGAAGGAAGGCAGACCAGAGACTGTATCATATGAGGTCTCTAGGGCCCTGACTTCTGCAGAAGAGCAGCACAGGGCAATCGTGTGGTGTGAAGGCAAAGGATGGACGTAGAGTCACAGACCTTGCTTGGAATCCTGGCTCCACCACCCACTTATTCTGACTCTGGGTAAGTTGTTTCCCACCTCTGGGCTTCTGGGTTCTCATCTGTAAAATGGGACAATAGTAGTACTGGCCTCCTAGACTGCTTGTAAGGATTGAATGAGAACATTCACAGAGGGTTCTTAGCAGCGTTCCCAGCACATAGGTAATGCCCAATCGATGGAAACTGTTTTTGGTATAATCATAATTATGATGTAGGTTTGGGCTATGGAGTAGCTGCCTGCATGTTGAGGGCTAAGTAGACTTCCCAGAACCTTCAATATGTCCTTCCACTTCATCACCCCATCTGTTAAGGCAAGGCAGCTCTGTTCTCTTGACACTCTTACTAGGTAGAGAGAGATGCTCTCCAGAAGGGGTAGCACATCTGGCTTGCTCTACCACTTCCTACCTGGCTTAGGCAAGTCTCTTTATCTCTCTGAAGCCCCATTTTGTCACCATCAAACAGGGACAGTAATCCCTACCTTTCAGGGCTCTTGTGAACATCACTCAAGACAGTGAATATAAATTGACATGTGGTGTCAGGCATGTATAAAGCACCCAATACAGGGCTACTGTGATGACTATGATAACAAATATTATCAATTACCATGGATTTTTGACAGGGCCCAAGACACAATTTTTGTCTGAAAGGCCTTGGACATGAAAGGCTGCCTGGACGAGACCATAATAAGCAGGTCTCTAAACCCTAATAAGACAGCTTACATGGGCTCTTCCTGTTCAAAATCTCATTCTAGCCTCTCAGAAATGTTACCAATCAGGGAAGACTACTAATAGTTACTCCTGTTTCACAGACGAGACAATGGAGATTCGTTAAGGATTTTGTTGTGGGATCACACAGTCCGGCAAGGTCAGGCTCTAGATCTGTCTAAATTCTTGAAGCCCAGTGGTCCTTCTGCTACCCCATTGGGTCTCCACCAGGAGTGACTTTGCCCACCCCACAGAAGACATCTGTCAATGCTTGGAGACATTGTTAGGTTGTCACACCGAGGCATCAGCATCGGAAAGGTTAGAGGCCAGGGATGCTGCTAAACTTTTTGCAATGCACAGGACAGCCCCCACAAAAAATAATTATCCATCTTAAAATGTCCATAGTGTTGTGGTTGAGAAACCCTGAACTACTTTGTAGCTGCCTCCAGTTGAAGTATCCTGACCAATAGAGGTTGGGGGCAATGGAAAGGAGACAGGAGCCAGAGAAGGTGGTGGAGAGGGGAGGCCCCAATACACATTTCACTCTCCTGATGTGGGCTCAGAGACTGGGGTGTCACTGACAAGCTCCGGTCCAAACAATGTTTTTTGGAAAGGGTGTTAGCTGTTGCAGTTGTCATTAGTTCTTCTCATAAGAAACTCTCAATTCTTGTTGGCACATGGTAAGACCGCCATTCCCTGACCCCACAAAGTTAGGAGTGGCTGGAGGATGTGCTTTGTTCAATGAAATATGAGCAAAGGTAGTACCTGTTGCTTCAAGAAGATGCTTTAAGAGGCAGAGAATGACTCACCATGTTTCCACTTCTCTGCCTTGGAAAACAGAGAGAGAGAGAGAGAGAACATTATCTTCATCATAGGACCCTGAGTGATGGTGTCACAGAGCTGAGTCCCCAGAATGCCTCTGATAACACGAAGTGTGAACAAAAAATAAACTTTCATTATTTCAATCCACTTATAGTTGGGTCTTCTTTGTTGCTCAAGCATAGCAGCAGCGTGGCTAGCCTATCCTGAAAAATACTGTTGCCAATCTTTGAAAATAGGGAGCTTTCACATAAAAACCTAGACTTCCCAATTATCTTGGTAAATGAGAAATTCTGGAAAGACTCTGGATTTTTAGTCCACATGGCAATATTAGGGACACTTGATCTCCAGTTTGTCTTGTTGGCCACATGGACCACTTCACACATCTATATTATTTGCTTGGCTATTGGGGTATCCAGGTTTGAGATCCCTGATGACGATCTTGTCATGAGTCAGCTTTGCCAAATTAGGGAAGTAGAGAGGTATTTCACCTATGGAGCCTATTTCAGATGAGGGCAGAAAACCCAAGACCTCTCCTTTTCTGAGGTGGGTTATAAGAGAAATACTATCACAGGACACCACTTTCATGACCAAATGAAGTTGAGTATCCATATTCATGGGAAAAGACATTTTTTCTTTGTCCCTATTCTAATGAGGTTGGCCCTTAAAGCTCTAAGCAACTACGTCTGACCCACAAGCATTTTGAATCAATCGATAAAGTTGGTGTGGACACGTAAACTAGCTCCAAAAAAATGGACATTCTACAATCTTACATAATCAAATTACTCGGAGGAGTGTACTAGACAGGTTACCCAGTCATCTTTCGTTGTCTATTTCGATCTTCTCCGACAATTCCTTTATTTATTCACTCATCTGACAATATTTACTAAACACACATGTCATTTCAGTGCCATTGTAGTCATTCAAGACGCGTTGAGAAACAACACAAAATTCCTACCTTCATGAGATCTCCATTCTAGGGGAGGAGAGAGATAGAGATCATATGTAGTTTTCTTTTCAACATATCTTTTCCCTCAAATTAGAAAAATACCCAAGATTGTGTGGAGAAGCAGGAGATAGCAAACTCCCCATCAGCCTCTATCCTCTATTTATGAAAATTGAAACAAATTAATCTGGGATGAATCTCTATAAGTAATGATTTCTTTTTTTTTTAGACAGAGTCTCACTCTGTCTCCCAAGCTGGAGTGCAATGGCGCAATCTTAGCTCACTGCAACCTCCATCACCAGGGTTCAAGCGATTTTCCTGCCTCAGCTTCCTGAGTAGCTGAGATTACAGGCATGTGCCACCACGCACAGTAAATTTATTATTATTATTATTATTGTATTTTTAGTAGAGATGGGGTTTCACCATGTTGACCAGGCTGGTCTTGAACTCCTGACCTTGTGATCCACCCACCTCGGACTCCCAAAGTGCTGGGCTTTCAGGGATGAGCCACCGTGCCTGGCTGGGTAATGATTTTTACCCGCCGCCCCCTACCAGGAGGTCAGGAGTGGCTAAGGAGTATTTGGAGAGCCCTAAGAAGCCCTCCACACCCACCTTTACTCCCTAGCTGACCACAGGAATCCTCACTCAGAGCTTCTCTGTACAGCCGAGCTCCTAAGTGTCTCTTAAAAATGAACCAGAAAAGCTCTGAGACATACTTTCCTCCTCACTGATAGCAATTAATGTGCCACAAGTCATTGCCAAAATAAGTTGTTTATTTTAAAGCAACTCAAATGGGCTGTTTCGTCTTCTAGGCCCATTCATTAAGATGTTGATTCACCCTTTGCAGAAGCAATGGAAGCCCTATTTAGGAGAATGACCAGTGGCCCAACTTTAGCTTCATCCCCTGGACTTTGAGGTTATTTACTGCTTCGTCATTCAGGGAAGGGCAAGAGAATAACTTATTTTGATATTTAATTCAAAGGCACGGCATCGGGGCGGGGACGGTAGTAAAATCACCAGTTAGAATTGGTATCATTGGCAAGAGTTTTTAAGGTCATTGAAGTGTCATCAACCCTCACAGATACAATTCAAAAAAAAAAAAAAAAAGTAGTAGTTATAAAAGGGAAAATACCAATTGTTGTCTTGTCAAACAAAAAACTAACCATTGTGTTTTGCATGAACACCCAGTGGCTTCCACCAATTTTGCAAAGCATATTTCCCTTTGGGCGGGGATTGTCAAGTCTTCCCTGTTTTTACATCCTTCCATTGACATACCGGGGGCCCCAGGGGAAGAGAAATCCACCCAGATATTTGTAGCTCTAAAAGTTCATTTGCGTCATTTGCGTCCAAGATGGGTCATTATTCTAGGCTCAAACCACATCCTGCAAAATGAAAACAACAAGGAGACCTTTGACCAAAAACTGGGGAGGAGGTGGGAGAAGGAACAAGGGGCTGGAAAACTGTGAAGGTGTTAAAAGACACAGCCAATGTTTCAGGAGTTTTGAGAAACAAACTCTTCCTGCAGTATAATGTAATTACAACCTTTTCCTGGCTAAGTGTAGCACCCTAGAGATTACTATAAGTAACTTATAATAGAATTTTTATTAGCAGTAGTAATTTTTTATGATAATTAGAGTAATCTGCAGCCCATAAAATCGGAAGATATATAGTTATATCTTTTGTACAGGAAAAGTGTTTCTCCCAAGTAGGGAAACACCGTTAATGGTCAATGCAGCTTTATGGCCAGTGTTGGCTTTTATGCTCAGCTGTTTGGTGTCCCTTCTCTTATTAACACTCTTCATTACATTGGCAGTAAACATTAAACGACAAATTCAAACTGTGCCTAACAGGATCAAAAGGCAACAGAAGCATCTTCAAATGCCTGCTGGCCCAGTGTCCTTTCCCCACTCCCTTTCCCTCTCTCTATCCAGAGGTTTCTCAAAGGCAAGGTCATTTAGTAACAAGTCTCCCACCCCAAGCTCAGCCCTGTCAGCATCTGTGTTTTGTGTCTGACCTGGTACTATTATAGAATGATCCAACTAGGCCATAACTTCAAGAGAACTAGTTGGGGTATCTGAGTTTGCCCAGAGGAGTTCTGAGAAAGACCTGTAAAGCAAGCTCTTGTTACACTGATGTCACTTCTCTCGTAAATGAATGTCATGCTAGTAAGAGGATCTCATGATAGCTGCTGTAATAAACAAACCCTCACATTTTCGCATTTCAAGGGTTTTTTTTGTTTTTGTTTTTGTTTTTGCTTTCCTATTAACCAAGTGCAGATGAACCTGATCAGGGAATATCTTTCTTCTTAGTGGTGATTTCGAGACCAAGGAGACACTTCTGTCTTGTAATTCCACCATGCCTGGGGGCTTCTTAGTAATCTGCATCATTTTTCAAATGCAGAAAGAGAGAAAAAAGAGGATACCCTTTTACTTAAAACTCTATCCCCGAGTAATGCATTCAATTGGTAAGATTAGTCATATGGCCACTACCAGTTAGTTGCGACGGGGCCTAAGTCCTGGGCATGGTAGCTGCCCTACTTCAATAATATCACTCCATGGAGGACGGAGCAGAAATGTTGCTAGGAAGGCAGCCCATCCCTGCCCCACTGCACAAGACACAGTCTTTATTTACAGCCTGCATGGAAAGATGTATGAGAATGCCAAGCTCTTCACAGACAAACAGCAAAAATGATTATCAAGTTAGAGAACAAAATTCTAAAGTCAGACCATCTGTGTTCAAAGCCGGCCTTCCCCTCTTATTACTGGTACAATATTGTTCAGGTTATTCCAGCTCTCTGAGCCTCAGCTTACTCTGCTGTGATATGAGAATAAAAACATCCAGTATGAATTGAATACATAGGATATATAGTACGCTGTCCTAAGTGCCATATAAAGTATTTATTTTATGTATTTCTCCATATAAATGTGTTTTATGTATTTCTCCATATAAATGTATTTTTCACTGCAACTCTGTAAGGTAGGTGAAATTATTATGCAAGGTATACAAATGGGGAAACTAAGGCACAGAGAGGTTATGTTCACTGCCTGTGATCACACAGGTTATAATGGAATCAGAATTCAATCCTAGACTTCTTAGGCAGTAGTTACATGGCATCCCATAATGCTGTTATGAAGTTTCGATGAGATGATAAGTAAGAAAAAGGTCTTGACAGTGAGTGAGCAGTTAATATACTTATCTAATTATTTATTTATGCCACCAAATATCTCCCCTACCAGCTTGTTACAATGTCTGAAATACACAGTTAGAATCATCGTTTGGGGTTAAGGTAGCATTTTTCAAAGACTGTTCTGCCTAAGCATATTCTCAAAGGATACTTCTCAAAAAGGAGGCTCTATGGTCAAATAAGCGTGAGAATGTAGAATATCCTGTCTTGGAGATTCATAGGCATATCAGCCTATCAAAGGCTCTGTTGAGTACTACAATGAAGAAACCTATTTAATTTTGTTTAACCCTGCAGTTCACAAATGTATCTGCTTTTGCAACATGACTCAGAGTTAAAGCAAGAAAAATCTTGGTTGGTTAATTGACCAGAAGTCAACTAATTACAATTTTCAATTAACCAGAAACATGTTCCTTTACAACTCACTGTAGAGCAAAAAAGGTAAATGGTAAAAAGCTAATAAGCTGATAACAGTACGTTTAAAATCGTGGCAACAAATGGGAAACTGTTTTCCACAAGAGCGACAAAGATATTATCCTTAATGACTAAACAGTCCCTAAACATCAATTTAAAATACTGAGTTATGGAAAATACAGGCAAAGCATAGGAATAGGTTAGGTATAGAAAGTGCAGTGGCTAATAAGCGTAAAAAGTCTTACTAGTAATCAAAGAAATATAAACTCAAGTGAAAAGACTCCGTTTTTTACATGGCAAGTGAATGCAATGAAAACCTTTCATATTGGTCATGGTTGCAAACATAAAAATATTTATGCTCATTGACCTGGTTGTATGACTTCAAAGAAAGTGTCCTTTAAAAATTAGAGAAGCAAATAAAAGGTTATGTGCAAATATATCTATTGCAGTGCTACTTATAATATCGAAGGAAAAAAAGATTAGCCCAATTGCAAAAAAAAAAAAAAAAAAAAAAAATGCTGGGAGAACCACGATTATTCATGGTAGAATATTATGAAGAGTCTAAAATTATATTTTCAAAGCAATATTAATAACAAAGGGAAATTCTCATCGTCTAGTTAATAACAAGACAAACTATAGGATATAAAGCTATATTTGCAATATTAACTCAATTATATAAATATACCAATAGTACTGAAAGAGAAGAAAGGGACGAAGATTAACAAAGGAAATGTAACCAAAAATGTTAATCGTGACTGTTCTAGGTTGTAAAGTGAGAGGTTATTTTGTTTTGTAATTTTTGCTTTGCTATATTTTCCAGAATTTCTACAATGACTGTGAATGATTTCTGTAATCAGAAAAAATGAAGTTAAAAAACCAAACAACAACAAAAATTAGGATCGAAAAAGTCAAAGAAGACATTTTCCAATCACTGCTGATTCAGTGTGGCCTCCTCTTCCCTTCACACACTCCAGCCTGCATCTTAAAGTTGATGTTTATTCAGAATGGCAACCCAGAAGCCCTGGGAGATTCTCAGTCACTGAAAAAATATTCTGCTGAGGCAGGAACGTGCAACACCACATCTTGCAAAGATTTTCAGCAAAACGATTTGAAACCCAAAGACTTCTTGGTTACCCCTCATTTAACCAAAATATCGTGTTAACAAAAATGGTACATGAACAGAGAATTCTGATCAAGTGAGGTTCTACTGTATAAGTGGTTGTTTAATTATCTTCTGCTCTGGCTGACTCATAACCCTGCCTTTAAAAAAAAAAATTGATGGAAAACTAAGACCCAGTTATGCAACTCAGTTCTGGAACATCCTTGTCCATACTCTTCTGTGGCAGAGGTAATTTTGTGTTCACCAAATTGCATGCTTTTTTTTCTCCTGGGCACAGAGACTACATTTCCCAGTTTCCTTGTAGTGGGGGCAGCCATGTGACAAGTGCTGGCCAAAGGAGGGTGATCAGAAGTGATGCACACCATTTCCAGGCCTGGATTATAAAACCCTCCCAGTGCTTCCAGTTCTTTTCTCTCTTAGTTCCTCCACATGCTGAATATATGCAGAGAATTCAGTATAGGATTCCAAAGGCCTAAGGCATGGGGAGCCATTAGAAGGAAGGAGCCTGGATCTCTGAATGACTGCATGGAGCAAAGTGAATATACTCACACAAACACACACACACAGTGAGAGAGAGAGAGAGAGCACAAGCCCTTTGGGGGTCATGTCATGAATGAGAAATAAACAATTATGGTGTTATATCCCTGAAGTCAGGGATGGGGGTTATTTGTTAGCTTAGCAGTTAGCTTACCCTGACCAAGGTACCACATGACTACAAACCAATTCAGTGCATTACTCTTTGTAAGATGACGACAGAGAGACATTTTAGATTAAGCAGAAGATCTAGAGATGATCAGGTTTCAATTTAAACTCCAGTTTTATCACTTTCTAGCTCTAGGATCTTGAGCAAATTATCTCTATCTCCATCTTTCTAAAGCTCAGTTACCTTTCCTGCATATGGAGTACAAAAGCAATAACCATCCCATGGGGTTGCCATGCCTTTCAGATTAATTTATGTATTGTGATTAAGTGCTTAGTGCAGTTCCTGACAAGGGTACACAGTCAACAAGTGGGGTCTTCTCTTTCTCAAATGAACAAGATCCTTCATTTTCTCAAAGAAAAACTAAACTTCACAATCCAAAAGCAAATGGGGTAAGTCCCTGAAGTCCACCTTTCAGACACTAGTTCTTCAACTAGACACTGCCTACAATTCCCCAATCCCTAGAACTGTGCTCATCATTTCATTCACACCTCCTAAACTGAAATGTGTCTGAAAAACCAGAACTAGGCACGTCAAATAGAGGAAGTGTTAGCCAAGGACCCTAAATGACCTTTGCTATGTTTGAGGGTGATTGATGCCAGTCCCGTATCCACAGAGTGAAAATCATCAGCGATTAAGTTTGCAAAACAAAAAGACTTTATTCATTTATTCAGTCAAAAACATGTATAGAGCATCAGCAGGCCACCAGGCATTGTGGTGGGTTCTGAGATTGTAACAATGGAAGGAGCTCATCATCCAGAGATCGAGATGCAGAGGCAAAGAGACAAGTAAAAAACAGTGAGATTAAGGTCTACACCTCACTTGGTTCGTCATTCAACAAATGCAGAGCCTGGTAATGTGCCAGGCACTCTTCCAGGTACTGAGGGTTCATCAGCAATCAATACAGGGAAAAAAAAAAAAAAATCCCTGCACTTATGAGATTTACATTCCAGATAATGTGCATATAATTTGACAAATAAATAAGTAAAATCAGTTTTGTGGAATGGGGGATTGTCATTTTAGGTTGGTTGGGGAAGGGGGTGACATGTAAGCAGAGGCCTGGAGGAGGTTGAAGGAGGTGACATGTTGTTTCCCAAGGGAAGAGCATTCCAAGCAGAGGGAACAAGCAGGACCAAGGCATCACAGAGGATGCCCCCTTGCTGAGCTCGAAGAACAAACAGCAAGAAGGCCAGTGTGGCCAAAAAGGAGTGAGCACCCCAACGGTGGTTATTCAGTATGACCCATCATGACGCATTTGGTGGTGCTCCTAGGATGTGTCTGCTTCTCTTCTCCAGCAAGAATGCAACAGCCTCTGACAAGAGGACACAGGCATGGAAAGGCAGGAGATGGAGGCATGCGATAAGAGTGGATATGAAATAGGGGAAAGACAGGCATTCTCATGTTTGCTACCATGATGACACGTGCTATCTTTTCTTTCTTATCCACTGATAAGGAGATTGCAGCCCTGAAAGTCAGTGGCAGGGAGGGATTGAAGCTTTTGCAATGTAAATTGTCGCTCCAAGGACTTGGCAGAATAAAACAAAGAGAGACCACCACTTGGTGATTCGAATGATTGAGTTTTAAGGAGACACAGAGGAGGGGAAGTTCCCAACAGCAGCCCCCAGAGGCTTTTCCCACCTTTAGCATCACCCCTCCAATGACACATATTCTAGGAGAGAGGGTGGGCTAGGCATTCTTTGGTTGTTTCTATTCTACTTCAAAGCCAAAAAGCTTCTAGGGTGTGTAATCTGGTCCTTTCCATTACTTCACTGTTTTATAGATCCTCATCCTCACGTCCTAGGCAGGAGCAGCCTCAGCTAAGGAGCAGCATTATTCCAGACAATCACAGTAAGTTCCCCAGGAGCCTGGAAGCTTCTCATCCCAGGCTTCTTCACGTCGCACATCCAGTTTTTCATCCAAATTCCTCACTACTCAAAGATGGTCAAGTAAGAGCTTTTAAATAAGATTTTTTTTTTTAACACATTGACTTTATTCGTTTTTGAGTAGGTAAAATATATCTTTATTATACAAAACCCCAAAGGTCATCCAGCAAAACCTCCCTGCTATGCTGTTCCCCAGCCACCCAATCTCCTTATTGGACCCAATCAATGTCTTCAGTTTCACGTGTGTATCCACGGTCCAAAAGAGATTGTATTGCTATAGCTCCATCTCCTCTCCCAACCCTTTCATCCAAATGACCACATTTTGCTTTTTATGCTTAATGAGAAATCATTACAGAGTCCCTCATTCTTCTTTTATGGCTGCATAGTATTCCTTTGTGTGGGTGAACCATTTATTTATTTAACCAACCCCCCACTGACGGGTGTTTGGGTTTGTGCCAGTGTTCTGCCAGTACACACAATACAGTAATGAATAGCCTTGTGTGCATAGCATTGTGTCCAGGTTTGAACATAACTGGAAGATGGCTTCCTGGAAGTGGAGTTTCTTTGTAAAAGGCGGGGGGTGCCCTTGTGATTTTGATGAATGCTGTCAATATGCCCTCTTAGAGGTTGTTCTTGTTACCTTCTCACCAATGATGTATGAGGGTGCCTCTTTCTCTACACACCTTCACCCATACAGTTTGTTTTCAAACTTTTTCATCCTTGTAAATCTAATTGGAGAAAGATGGAATTTATTTAGTTTGTTTTTTTAATTATTTGGTTTATTTGATGATGAGGAAGATTTTCTCCTTGGAGTAGATCAGGGCCCTGCAGATCCACACTCTGCTGTTGGCTGCTCAGCTCAGGACCTGGGAGGCTGATGTCTGTGGATGATGGCATCGCTCGGGCTCCTTGACTCTGGCTTCTAGCTGGGCTTGGCCCATGGGAGGGATGAAGAGGAAAGCAGAGGCAGAGAGGAGGAGAGACATCACTCCAGCCTCCCTGAGTTCTGGCCAGTGTGGTTGTGGTCAAGCAATGCAGGGCTCTGCCCATGGGCACAGAACCTCCATGGAGCCTCCTCTTACAATGGTCAACACTCTCAACAGGCTCCACGCACCACTCTGTCTTTGTCCCTTTAGGCTCAGGCAAGGTAGCACCTTCCTGCCAGTGCCTCTGCCTCTGCATTCCTTGGTGGTGCCTTTAGCCTTGTCCCCACCTCACTACATCATGTCATCACCAAACTCTTCAAACAAGTCCTCTGAATGTGCCATCTGTTTACTGCCAAGACTCTGATGGACACAAAATTCTTTCCAAAAAAATTTAATATGCCAATCTTTGGGGAAGTTTGATGCCAGGAATCAACTTAAAAATCGCACATCTAAGAAGAAAAAAACCCCAAGGGGAAAAGGAGCCTGCACAACTTTCCAATGATTTTCCCAAAATCAAAGGCCATGTTCCTTTCCATTAGCCACTTGCCCTCCCAGCAGAAGTGCCGGTCTGAATTTTTCTACGAGCGAGAGTGTAAAATGTTCATGTTTGCTCACCACCTCTACTTTTCCTATTAAGTCAGCATATCTCTGTCCAGCGCCAGGTACCACGACCATTCAACAGGAGCCCCAACCTTATCCTCCAACCCACCATACTTGGGAGTGATGTGTGTTCATGTCAGGTCATGTTAACCACTGCTACCTATATCAAAAACCTCCAATCACTGTGGGCTTCTGCTAAAAATGAGTTTCAACTCTAACTGACAAGGTCATGTGCAGAATAATGCCACAGTCACTTATTGAGCATCTATTATATACTGGGATCTGAGGAAACAAAGATAGGTAAGGAGCTTTTCTTCCTTTGAGGTGTGTAGAGTCTGGGGATATGTGGGAGCCAATAACGTGATAATTCATGTGAGCATCAATAAATTAAAAGTGAATGGAAACTAGAATAAAAAAAGACAATTTGATTGCATGGACATAGAGAAGAGAATGATTAATAGATAACAGAGACTGAGAAGGTGGGTGGGCAATGAAGAGAAGTTGATTAATGGGTACAAACACACACTTAGCTAGAAGAAATAAGTTCTAATGTTTGACAGCAGACTAGGTGACTATACTTAGCAACAACATTTTGTATATTTTAAAGTCACAGGAAGAGAGGACTTGAAATGATACCAACACATAGAAAGGATAAATGTTCATGGTGGTAGGTACTCCACATACCTTATAATGATACTTTGTCATTAAATATTCTATGCTTGTAACAAACACTCATATACACCCCATATGTATATATTATGTATCAACCAGAGAAAAAAAGCCCAATGGACTTGGACACAGCCAAGCAGTATTTCAGTTATAAATGCCACAGTCCTCCTCAAGCATGCATGCACTCAAGGCAAGTAACCCAACGATCCTGTCTTGATAAAGACAGTGTGCTTGGCTAAATCTAGCCACGTTCTTCCTCATCCTCTGATAGCTTATAGTACTTCCTTTATAGTCCCCCTGGATTCAATCCTCATATATAGAAATTTTCAGATCTTATAGGACCCCTTTCCAAGGACATTTGTCTTGCCCAAAACAAATGTGGAACCCTTTTCTCCCAATGTGGGAGTTCCTCTATCTTTAAGCTTCCCAATATTCCTAATGAGCTTTTCTTTCTGCACAACAGAGCATGTCTCCACACTGCTATGAAGTACTTGAAGGGGGCTTAGCTAAACCAGAGAACTTAATTTCCACCCTGAGACTCAGTAGAAGATAAACAGTGACCCCAGCCCCAGCAGCCCTTGGAGGAGATACACTCTCTTCTGCAACTCCCTGCATCCCTGCCCTGACATTGCTGCTTCTGCGGGGCCTATGGGAGTCCCGGGTTTTCACTGTGACACTGATAGAAAGTTTTCCAACTTTTGGGGTTCTCCATGTGTCAAGAATACATGTCAGAGTGGCCAGTGCACAAGCTTGGGGACTTCCGTGCCACATCCCGTCACAGGAGGTCCTACAGGAGTACGGAGCCCAACAGATGAACAGTCTACAGATTACCTGCTTTCTCCCTCCTTTCCTCCCCAGTGGGATAAACCACCTCTGAGTTGCAGTGTGGACTGGCTTTCTTCCTAGCTCCCACTCAGAAAGTTCACCTGTCCTTAGCAGGCATGGGAAAGAGGAAGCAATGAGAGATGTTGGTGGGTATCATTCATGTGTTTATTTGAGATTTAAGCTCAAAAAGCCAGATTCAATCTTCAGAAGCTTATCTTTATGGTTTCCATTTTATTGAATCTCATTTTGCTAATTCCTCATGATTCCACATTCACTATTAGCCATAATGGGTTCTTTATTGGTTTACCCCTAATAATATGCTAATTGATAGCTCTTACGGCTTTAAAACCCAAGCTTTCCAACACTGAGAAGCCCAAACAATCAAGCCATTACTAATAAGGCTCGAATATGGGAAGATTTGGGGGATTCTCAACTTGGCAGGGAAGAGGGGTGTGCGCTTCAGGCAGCCATGCTCCAACACAAAGCCCCTCTGCTTGTTGACAAAGGCTCGTTGCTCGAGCCACTGATGGTAGGTGGGGAAGGCAGATGGGCAACCCCTGCCCAAAGCTCACGGCTGCCTTGAAAAGCCCCTTCCTGACAGGTAATGCTGCAGGGACTCCCGGAATCAGCTTGCTGCTGGCACCCTGAAGACTCACAACACCAGGACAACATCATGTTCCTCTATTTGTAAACCAAGCAGGAGCCTAGAAAACATCCCGTGCACAAGGAAAACATTGATTTCAAGAGGCTTGGAGTGGGCTGGAGCCTCCACAAGCACGGAAGGGCCTTCTTTAACTGACACAATAAATTAGTTCAAAGCCGATGACAGCCCGGAAGATTACCCACCACCCCACAAAGGAAGGAACGCTCTGGTCCCCTTTGCGAAAACATAGATAAAAAATTGTGTTCTTCTCCTCTAATGAGGCAAGCTCAGATATAAGTCAATAGAGCAATTCATTAACAAATCTAATGAAATCCCCCGGGTTGCCAACGAGATGGCAATGAAAATCTCCTTGGGCGGAGAGTCCATATGTTGAGGGTCAGCTTGCTGAGTGGTTTCTTCTGGTCTATTCACTGCCCACATATGGCAGTTAAGGTCACTGTTATCAGACACTTTCTCTGTACACAAAACAGAATTTCCATATGGCCCATGAAAATGGCCCGGCCCGGCTCCTGGGCAGCTTCCCACGGCTCTCTCTTTGTGCGGCGCTGGTTAGAAGTGTAAAAAAGGGTGTGAGGGGTTACCTCGGCACTCAATTGCTCTCCCTGCATTGTGCGTCAGTCCAATTTAGGGAAAATCTGCATCAGTTTTTCCCCTGTCTTTCAGACACAAACGCTCATGTCAGTCTATTAGAACGTGATGGAAGTACTGATCGCAGCCTCCGCATTTAAATCCTTTTGAAACCGCAGTGACCTGCTGAAGAGGGTTCTGAGGGGAAGGACCGTCTCCAGGCTCTTTCAAATCCACATAAATAAAGGCCTTTCCTGGCTTAAAGTGGCCCCTCAGATTGAGCCCCACAGAGCCCCTCAAAAAAGCACAACACGATTGTCATGGATATTACATGACAGTAACAAGAACAGGCCAGGAAAGACAAGGCTTCTGGCCGCACAAAACTGGACGGGGCTTTCTTCATGATTTGGGCCTCGGATTGTTGACAGCCCAGTAAATAGGCTGTTTAACCCTTTGAAAGTGAATAAAGAGGTTGTAGACAAGTGCTTTCTGATGGAGTTTGTGCCTGTAATGGGTGAGAGAGTACACATACTCAACTCGGGGGCGGGAGGAGGACGGCGGAGGCTGTATTCTTACGCCCCCGCGGTCAGAAGCCTCCATAGAATTTCTTATGAAATTGACGGAATCAGCCAAGGGTCGGGGAGATCAGATCTGGACGTGCAGGGGACGGGGACGTTTGGGACAACGGCAGCAAGGCCTTTAATACTCAAGCCTCCTGGGGGCCCCATGGCTGGTCAACATCTGGTACTTGGGAAGGTTTGGAGGTCCCGAAGCCCTGATTCCCTCATACCTTCATGGTTAAACTTCCTGTCTTCCTGAGTCAAGGGTGATAACAATAACATCAATAACAATAAAAGCTGACATGCAGGGCTCTGACTGCAGCAGACACCTGGCTAAGCCTTGTGTGGACCTTATCTCAGTGATCATAACCACGCTGTAAGGTTGAAATGATTGACCCCATTTCACTGATGAAGAAACTGAGGTACGGTGTGGTTAAGTCCCTTGCAAGTAATTCACAAGTGAGTGGTGATATTGGGCTTCAAAGCATCTTACACCTTCCCTCTGCTACCTTGTCTCCAGGCCTGGTCTTCCCATTGTCTCGAAATGGAAAAATTCCTGTTCAGTTGTAGCATTGTTTTAATAAATCCAAGAATGCAATTTCTCTTTCTCTGTCTCTCAATCTGACTCTAGGTGAAAATATTTTTCTCTTGACTTAAGAAGCCAAAATAAACAAGGGAATGAAAACTGCCTCCCAGAAATGTAAAATTATGCATATTGCCTTCAATTTCATAAGCTGTTTAGGTTACCATTGAAATGACTCCCCCGTGACCAACAATTCCTAAGGCTTGGCAGCCGTGGCGTTTCCATAAATCCAAATACTACTGTTTCTAACCTCTGCCTGTACTTTAACAGGGAAGGGCCTTTTTAATTCATTTAACCCATTTTAATTGTCTTTGCAGGGACAGAAGCTTTTTCTGGCCGGCTGTGCAGGCAGGGGAAGCTGATGGCCGAGCCGTGCCGCCGTACACCAAGGCCTCTCATGAAAATGCATGCCTGGCTTTGGCACCCCTCGGTAATTGTAATATTTCTTCCTTACTGTTTATGTCAGAGACTCATTACTGTGGGAGGCTGACATGTCTGACATGTGCAGCATCGACACACATTAGGTGGTCTTTAGATAATTTTTAGACAAAGTTTAGTCGGTGTAGCAGGAGCCCAGCCCTGTTCTAAGCAGCAAAAGTGAAAGGAAATCTGCCATCTCATGTTGGTTCCTTGTACATTATAATGAGGCCTATTTTTGCATGTCCCATTTGCCCCACCTCAAGACTGTAAGGTTCTTGGGATCCAGGGCCAAGTGAAAACCATGTATGTACTCTCCCTGTTGTGCCTGGAGGGTGATTTTTCTATTGTTAGCTATAAGGCCTCCAGCATGACACTGGATAATTGACATACTTATACTATCTCCTTTAATGTTCATATCGAACTTAGGAAGCAGGTTCTGTTATTATTTAATAGAGAGAAAGCTCTGAAGCCCAGAGAGGTTAAGCAACTTGACCAGGATTAAACAGCTCATAGATCCAAATGCAAACCGTGATGTGCTTTCTGCCATGCCACCTTGCTTAGTGCAGAGCCCGGCACAGTCAGAAATCAGCATGTACTTGTTCACATTTTGGTGGAAGGTTAAGGTTCAAGTTCACAGATATTCTTATTCCATTCAGTGGACTTGGACTCACTGGTCCTTCTCTTCCTCAC
The DNA here is from genome assembly GCF_047675955.1 of Chlorocebus sabaeus. Taxonomy (NCBI): domain Eukaryota; kingdom Metazoa; phylum Chordata; class Mammalia; order Primates; family Cercopithecidae; genus Chlorocebus; species Chlorocebus sabaeus. Next base: position 51,399,799 of record NC_132908.1, on the reverse strand, counting down.
TTCTTTTCATCTCTGCTGCCCCTACAGTTGCTTCTGACAGCTTGGGCTTTCATTTTAAGCAAGATCAATCTATGTTAAGAAATGTCTCATAATTGCTTGTGTTTTACTACGGAGAAATAAATGAGCATTTTCCATCTCCTGATTTAATAGCGCTCACTCTGACTGCAAGAGGAAGCAAATCAATGACTGGCGAAGGAAAAGCAGCATTTTTTTAATAACCCACACTTTAGATACGTGATCTCTAAGTTATTACAAATTATAAGGTTAAGACCTCTTAGAGGAATCCTAGCTGCTTAAAAATTTAAAACTCCAGGGTAAAGGAGCAAAGTACTAATGAGCTTCAGGCTACTAAATAGTAGATCTAGGGGAGAAGCCTTGTTTCATGTGAGAGCCTGTGGCCGCATACCAGCCAGTCCGTGAAATGTTATGGAAGAACCACACTGGGGAGAGGCAGCGGGTGTGGGATAGGGGTGAGGAGAGATGAAAAAGGCAGTGTTGGTGGCTTAGAACCTTCTGGATGAGACTGGCTGGTTCTCTGATTGAGAACTGTCAAACGTGAGATTCCTCCAAATGCTTCGTTATGTCAACGTGGCATTAGGTTTCCCTAGCACATCCCTTCAGCTTCTGAAGAGAAGAAAGAAAAGCATTTTATGAACTGCGGTGCCTTCACACCAGGGTTGGAGTATGTGCGCGCGCGCGCGCGTGTATGTATAAACCTTTCATGAGGAATAGGGATTAAAATCTCTAAGAAAATATAGCAGGCAGAAGCGACATGCAGTATTTATTTTCCCAATGGAAATGTAAACAGTGGCTGGAGAAGATGAAAATATTTAGAGAACAAACTGACCCGACCCAATTAAATGCTCCAAGAAATGCCCGCCACACACAGAAGGGTGAGAGGTGGTGGGCTTCACTGCATCCACAATGGCACGTCTCACTTATGCCTGAGTGTCCCCAGGCCCCCTCTGGTAAACGCCCCTCCAACCCATCACCAAAGTGCACCGTCTGAGCGACCCCAGGGCTCCTAGGGGCCAGTACGGACCTCATAAAGTTCAGACTCGAATTCAAAGGTTTTGGTGGAATGAGAGATGACAATTTTCAGGTTATTTCTGTTTCCTGACTTTTGCAGGTTGAAACCACTTTCTCATGGGTCCAATCTTTCATTCTTAGCTTCACTCTCATACCCGGGATTGGGGAACAGCTCCCAGTGACACCCCTCATTTAGTCCTGGGTTTCCCTCTGTGTGGTGGTCAATGTCCCAACTGGGACTGACAACACATCCCCAAACGACTTCATTTTAATGAATGACGCTAAAATGAGCTGTTTGAAGGGAGCTCCTGTTTGCTTAACACACACCTCCCGCTACCCGACCAGCTTGGGTCTGAGTTCTGCATTGAAAATTAAATTATGCTTGGGATAATATTGTCTGGAGCTCACAGTTGCTGACATGGATATTGACAAAGACTTAGCTAGTCTTTTAATAAGAAAACAAAACACAGCAAAAGGCGCCAGAGTTTCCAGGAGGATCATTAAGACGCCGCCTTGGAGGCCAGAGGCTGGCGGTGACTGCATCACAGTTCGTCATACAACTTAAACTTCTTTTGACATCTAGTTATGTCGAAATGTGACTGATCACCCAGGGGTTGGAGCTCCTGAGAGGGAAAAGTTCACTGACAGGCGCAGTGCACAAGCAGCTCTTAAATGAGAATCAAGAGAAAGTAGCATCCGGGTTTCCTGACAGTCTGCAGCTGCTGCCTGCCCCGTCTAACTAAGGCAGGCCTGTTCTGGCGAGGAGTTCTATTAGCATCTGCACACTTCTGTCTCATTACCACACATCTGCCCACCTTTATTCCAGTGATGCTGCCTCTCATCTGACAGCTCAGGCATTGTCAGGGACTGGATATTAGGGAGCAGGGTACAGCGGGCGCACCGTCTCTGCTTTTATTTTCTAAAGACTGGTGTACAGTTTGACAGTACCCTGCCGCGGAGGTAAAGGAGATAATTAACATATTGGGCAGTTCCTAAACAAAGCTGAGATGCGGATTCCGGGTGAAACCGCCACGGTGTGAGCGGGGTTGTTTGTGGTACTGGGAGATCAAAAGCTGCTGTAGACCTCAGCTCTTTGCCCAGTCCCGTGGCAGACGACCTCATACCAAAAAAAAAAAAAATGAGCTTCACTTCTTGACATTTCAACATTTTTTTAAAGGCAGGCTTTGATTTGAACAACGTAACCATCAATATGTTGGCTTTGGGATTTTCCTGCAGAAACACAGCATCGCAGCCCTATCTGAGGCTTCCAAAGGTACTCCGTGTGAATGGAGAAGAGAATGGAAGACCCAGTTTGCCCTCAGTTTCCTCCTATCATTAAAACAATACATGAACACGGCTCCACTTACACAAAACAACAGTCTCCCGTTGCTACCTTGAAACCAGAAATCTAGCAACCACACCTGCCCCAAAAACCTGCGGGGGTAACTCTGAACCTCCCAGAATGTCAGATGGGAGAGTTTGGGAGTTCTTTGCTCACTTCCAGGGGCCAAAGGAACTGGCTCTCGCCCTTGCCTCCTGGCCTCTGCTTTGGAGAAGAGGAAGGCCCCTCTGTGTTCAGATATAAGCCTGGATTCTGAAAGGACTTTGAGCATTCCTGCGTTGAGTTCTAGATGAAGGCTGAGGTCCCTGGCATAGGTAAGACATAGGATAAAATTATTATCCTCCTGAAGGGAGGGAAACCCAACCCCTTGCTTCCCAGGACCCTTCTTTACCTCCTAACACAGAGGAAACAATAGAATTTGGCAGAGAAGATGAAAGGTGCCCACTGGGACTCAAACCCCAAGGGACTCCAAAGGGAACCTAAAATGGCATCCCCCATGAGCCCCCACCAGGCTACGAAGCTGGTGTGTGCAGCTGCATTTAGAGCCATTTAGGAAACTCCTGGCTTCCCTCCCGGCACTCCATGGCTTTCATCCCTCTGATATTTCTTTGTTCTCCTGCTCGCTGAGGGTTTGTATGGGTTAATGGAAAAATTACTGCTATTTTGCAACAATGCAATCAAAGTCAGTTCAGCAAACCCTGATAAAGTGAGAATAGCTTATTCACATGGAGCTGGCAGGCCTGAACTCACAATTGCAAAGTTTGAATACAAAATAAGATATTCCCCCTTTTTTTAAAAAAAGACAGAATCCGTTGTCATTCATGCTAAAAAGGCATTACAGACTGTCGACACTGTACAGAAAAATAGGAGATGTTGACCTTTTTATTATAGACTTTTCTCTACTGTTGCCCTTCTTTCAACTGCACACTGCTCCCCCCAGATCCCCCGCCCCACTCTGCACTCACACACACTCTCTTCAGCTGTATGTTATCTCAAATAATTACCCTCGCTTCTGGCTGTCCCTGGTGACTTCTGCTGCTAAAAAAGCTACTCATTGTCGGAGACTGAAGAGGGATTTCAAACCTGCTTCTTGTGGCCGGGCAACGGCTCTTAATTAACCACTCAGGTATTGTGGAAGCTCCCAGCCCAGCTCACTTCCATATGGCTGGGACATGTCCGCAGTGATAATCATGGAAGGAAATATTGTATCAAAAAAGAGCTCACACAACCGAAAGCTTGTGCAAATTATTTTTAATGATTCTTCTCTGGTGAGTCGGCTTATTTGTTATTTCAAGCAGAGAAAGGAATGCATTTGTCCTTGACCTAGATCCCTCCAGCTCACACCCCTGATGCCCCCCCAACCCCAAATGTGATCCTGAGAACTGTCATAAAGAGTATGCCCCAGGTAGCGAAGCCCCTCCAGACGCCCTAGAAAGCTTTCCTCACTATGATTTCCATAAGCTTTTGTTTCAATTGGGTGCCTCACTCTTAAAATACACACACGCACGCACACACAGATTTCACAAATCTTCAACAAGCAAGTGATTTTAAATAACTCAAGGAGTGCGCTGTTTGGCAGTGCCTCACATCTTCATGCTTCTCGTATTTCTCACTTTAAATAATTGGGAAGGGGGGTGGAGGGGAGATGGTGAAGTTTATAAATCTAATTAAAAATGAAGTTGCATTTACATTTTTAAACCCACCCATCCGCCAGCGTACTGTGTCACTAGACATTATGTACGATTTTACTTTGCGACAGAAACCATTACATTTAAAAATTCATTACAGCAAGGTTAGTTAGACACATGATGGATGCAGCTTTAATCCTGCCATATATTATTACAGTTAAAATGTAAATGATGAAAAATATTTTGTGCTTATCAGCATTTATGTGGAAATGTGTTTTACAGTGATATATGGTGTTATATTTCTATTATTGTGATGAAAAGAAAGCAATACAAAAAGATGAAGTGTTTATTAAAACATGGTTACTTGTGATAACATATTCCTGTTGTACATGACTTTAAACATATTCACTGAGGGCATTTGTCCAAAACAACTGTGAAATGTGTTTGTTGTGCGAATCGGGCTAAGTTTTTTCTTCTGATTACAGCTCTTTTTAATAGACTAATATTAATTCAAAATCATGTTGAATGTTGAGAAGTTGGCAGCCCTGTTTCCTTTTTGACATGGTTAAAAATGCGTGTGTGTGTGTGTGTGTGTTTAGAAACACAGTGTGTGGCTATGAACAGAAAGCTTGCGTGTTTATTTTGTACAATCATCGAGAGGAAATCAGGCCACCCAATTGAATGATGTTTCCAAAGTGATGTCATCGAGGACACCATAAAATCCTATTAGAGTTGTAATTAACATAATGGAAAAGTACGATCAAACTTGACTTTCCAATCAGGTGAGTAGAAAAAAATAAATAAAAAGACCAGACTAGGTACATTCATGGTTCCACCAGGGCACAGGAATATTTTAGATATGCCCATGGAAGAACTGATGTGCCGGCTACACAGCAAACCTCAGAGACTGTGCATTACGGGGAGGTGATCTCCTAATTCTCCTTTTGCCAACTTCACTCACAATGTGGTTCCTGCCTCCCACTCCCCTCTCTGTTTTATTTTTTGTCAGCCCAGAACAATGGTACATCCAGCTACAAAATGAAATAGAACACAAAAAGAAAAATAAACCCTCATCAGCAACCAAAAAAAAAAAAAGAGGAAAATAAAATTACTAAAACTCTATTTATAGAAGAGAAATAAAACATAAAAGGCCTTTCTGCAGTCTCTGCCGTAGCTGTCATCCTTTAGGATGAGGTGCTTAATATCTCCCCCAACTGTCCTTTCCCCTGTAACCTATGGAATTACAGTGCGGTAATCATGTTTACCCAGGTACCCAAGAAGCGCCTCTGTTAAGGTGGGTCTCTGTTACCTGATTCACTGTATCAGTTATAACTCTTTCTCCAGCCTCCAGTTGATGACAGATCTTGTAATAGATTTGGAATTGACCAGACTTGAAAGTCAGTTCCACCTTCCCCCTTTTTCCTTCATTGTCCCAAGTGTCTCCTGGGGTGGGAGCAGTGCAAGCTTAATGCAAATTTTCATCAGGTTCCCCTCCCGAACACCCCGCCCCCACGCGCCCCCACTGGCTTCTTTTTCTCCTTCTAACATCTGCTTGTAGGAGGATGTTGTTGTGTACATTAGCGCTGTAAAGTTGAGCACCCTTCAGGGCTACCTCTGGCACAGGAAACACGGAAATGAGGAGCCAACGATAATACAGGCCTCGGCGTTTCCTATCTCAGCACTCTCCCCAGCTCTGCTTCTCGGCTGCCTGGAGTTGTTATCCTTAGGAAGTCCAAGGTGGCGAACAGGGAAAGCTTATCTGGCTCCCATCCTAGTTATAAGGCACGAGGCTCCTCCCAGTACACCTTGGGAACATTGTCACAGAGGGGTCACATCCGCTCAGATTCGAGCCAGTGGCCGAATGTAGGCCTGTGACCTACACTGTCCTTCCCTCCCTTTGTTTGTGACATAAAATCAACTCAGCTGATGCCTCCAAAGCACGGGTTCCAGGAGTTGTGAGAATTCAGAGCCCCAGCACCTCCTCCAAGGCGTAGTCTTTTTCTGACATTTCTCTTCCTTTTTATTTGTTTTAATTCTTATTTTAAAGAAACACACACAAACAAACATTCTCAAGAAAATTGGCTCTCAAAAACAGCTCACCCAAAGCACACCCCTTCAGTCCATATTTCCCAAAGCCAGGATCCAAGAAGCTGTGGACTGACTGACCCGAGGTTGCCCTATTAAATGTATTTATTTCTCAGAGCTGAAGAATATTTGCTGAAAGCTGGATTATCACTTGGTAGACCACCAGCAGCTGTTGAAAACCAGGGCATAAAAGCTTGTTTATGTCTTTAATGGCCCACTTAATGATGGAGCAAGTATGTTATTCATAATAAAATGCCAAGGAATAATCTTAATACCCCAATGCATGGCGCTAGTGAATTAAGAAACATCTGCTATGTCATAAAAGAACATTTTATTTGGGGTCTACATTAAAAACATGATTCCATGGAGTTCTACTGATTTATATTGTACACAACAAATTATGATGTCTTGAAGTAATTATACTTTACAATTAAACCTACAAGGGCCACTCTTGGAAAAGCAAAAAAATTCTGTGCAGCGTTCATCATTCTAGACCATTTAAGCGCATACGGTGGCCTTGCCACAATCTATTTCACCAAAGCAATGTTGCAAAATCTCTCTTGGCATCTGTACCTCTCTAGGAAGATATCCAAGCTGCATGGTGTTCCTGAAATTACCACTAAAGAATAAAATGGCTATTTGGATTCACAAGGAAAAATGTAAAAATAATTCTTTTTAGTCTCTTGACTGTGACCTGAGAGCTTATTTTAATGTTACTTGTGGGAGGAAGATTCAGAATTTGGGCTTAGTTGGGGATCAAAGAAGATGACCTCACCCTCAAATGGTGTTAGGGTCAGGGGCACTGTTCCCCCCAGAAAGAGAGATTTGAGGAGACAGGGACAGAGAGGCCCTAGAAGTGTCCCTGGATGGGAGTAGGTGCTGAAGGGACCGGGTGTGGCCAGCTCAATCTCAGCCCCCCTCCTCTCTACTCCAGATGGCGTCTGTCTCTGACACACCCGCTATCACACCAGGAAGCCATGTGTCACCACCTCCATGCCCAACACCCGTCATGAGTGCAGGGACGTGTCTATTGCTTCCTGGAGCTGGGTGCTTGGAAAGGTCCTCTTGCTCCACAAGAGAAAAGACAAGTTATTTTAAAAGCTGACTGCAGGGCAAGCTGGTTGTTCAAGGGCAGGGGCTCTTGACCCTGTGCTTTGGGGAATGATGGAGAAAATGAAAAGAATACCTGTGCCCAACTCCACCCCCAGGGATTCCAATTTCATTGGCCTGAGGTACTCCCTCACAACACCAACTCACATTGGTATTTTTTTCAAAAGCTCCCCAGATGATTCTCATGTGTAGCCACCATCAAAAACTACTGCTTTAAAGAAAGCGGATTTTTTTTTTTTTAAGATGAGTGACACTTTTGTCGGGCAAACACCTTCATGAGCTTTTTGGTTGTAAAAAGTAAGGCTGCCTGCTGTTGGCGGAATATTTTATAGTGAGGTCCCTATGGAAAACTCTATGGCGCTTCCTTTAAAAAGTTAAAAATAGAATTAGTGTATAATCCAGCAATTCCACTTCTGGATATATGCCTGAAAGAACTGAAAGCAGAGTCCTAAAGGGATATTTATACGCCTGTGTTCATAGCAGTACTGTTCACAATAGGCAAGAAGTGGAAGCAACCTCGTGTTCCTCAATGGATGAATGGACAAAACATGGTATGGACATGTAACGGGATACTACTCTGCCTTAAAAATGAAGGAAATTCCCACACATGCTACAACATGAATGAAACTTGATGTGAAGCTAAGTGAAATCAGCCAGTCACAAAAAGAAATACTGCATGATTCCACTCACATGAGGTATGTAGAGTGATCAAATTCATAGACAGAAAGTGGAATGGTGGCTGCCAGGAGGTGGTGAGATTGAGTTTGAACGTCTGCTCCTGCCAAATCTCATATTGGACTGTAATCCCCAGTGGTGGAGGTGGGGCCTGGTGGGAGACATTCGGGTCATGGGGGCAGATTCCTCACCGCTTGAAGCTGTCCTTGTGATAGTGGGTTCTCTGGAGATCTGGTTGTTTAAGTGTGTGCCTCCACCAAACTCCCCCCACTGACCACCCCTAACTCTTTCTCTCTCGTTCCTGCTCTGGCCATATGATGAGCCTGCTCCCCATTGACTTCTGCCATGAGCAAGAGCTTCCTGAGGCCTCCGTGGAAGCAGATCAGGTGCCGGTGCCATTCTTGTACAGCCTGCAGAAATACCAGCCAATTAAACCTCTTTTCGTTATAAATTACCGAGTTTTAGGTATTTCTTTCTTTTTCTCTTTCTTTCTTTCTCTTGCCCTTCCTCCCTCCCTTCTGTCCTTCCTTTCTTCCTTCCTTCCTTTCTTTCTCTCTCTGTCTTTCTTTCTTTCTTCCCTTCTTCTTCTTCTTCCTCTTCTTCTTCTTCCTTCCTTCCTTCCTTTCTTCCTTCTTTCTTTCCCTCCCTCCCTCCCTCTCTCTCTCTCTCTCTCTCTCTTTCTTTCTTTCTTTCTTTCTTTCTTTCTTTCTTTCTTTCTTTCTTTCTTTCTTTCTCTTTCTTTCTTTCTTCTTTTCTTTCTTTTTTTCAGACAGAGTCTCTCTCTGTCACCCAGACTGGAGTACAGTAGTGCCTTCTTGGCTCACTGCAACCTCTGTCTCCCAGATTCAAGTGATTCTTCTGCCTCAGCTTCCAGAGTAGCTGGGATTACAGGCACCTGCCACCATGCCCGCCTAATATTTTTGTATTTCTAGTAGAGACAGGGCTTCACCATGTTGGCCAGGCTGATCTCGAACTCCTGACCTCAAGTGATCCACCTGCCTTGGCCTCCCAAAGTGCTGGGATTACAGGCATGAGCCACTGCATCCAGCCTCAGGTATTTCTTTATAGCAGTGCAAGAATGGGGGCAGGGAAAGGGAATGGAGTTATTGTTTAATGGGGACAGAATTTCAGTTTGGAAGATGGAAGAGGCCTGGAGGTGGATGGTGGTGATGGTTGCAGAACAGTATCAATGTACTTATTGACTGTACATTGCTGAATGGTATACTTAAATGGGTTAAGATGATACATTTAATATATGTATATTTACCACAATTTAATTTTTTTTTTTTAATTTTTAAAGTAAAGTTATCTGGGCTGCTCTAGTGAGAAGCCAGTGAGAAAAAGAGAGAGGCCGTGACTCTGTGTAATGGAGTAACGTGAATTTGGGAGTTTCTCACTGACACCGGTGGCCTGAGAGAGGGTTTGGAATTTGGACTGGGAGGAGATGGGAGAAGCCCTCAGGGCGGTGGCCCTGCTCCCATTATTCTGAAGCTTTCAGTAGGGTCTGTCTCACACCATCGGTTTGGAGGATGGCAAGAAGGTGCGGAGTGGGATGGGGACATCATGGCAGACAGCCAGTGGAGCTCCAGTGTGGCATGGGACTTTGGAGTGAGAAGAGATAGATCTTGTCCTCGGGAGTGGGGGTGGACAGGTGGGGAAGGAGCAGCAATTTAGGACCTCAGGAGGAACCCAACCAGGGAGGAGTTTTCTGTGTGCCAAGGACTAGCCTATGAACTTCTAGAAAGATGTTCAATTATACTACAATAGCTACACTCTTATTGAAGATGATCGCTTTCTGCTTTGCGATGGGACTTCTTTTCACCACCTCTGTACCCTCAGACCCTGGCAAGAGGGGCCCCAGTCCTGGCTGCTGTGTGCTAGAGGGCCCCACCAGGGTCCCTCTTTGCCTGGGGCCCCTCCCCATAGCCAAGGAGATTGCAGTGTCCACCTGAGCTGGCAACCTCTTTTTCTAGATTTTTCTTCTCTGTAAATACTTACTATCCTCCAAATAGTATTTTCAGCTCTGCCAACCCATCCATCTCTGTCACAAATGCTCCAGTCTGCTGTAGTAGCACAAATGCAGCTAGAGATGATATATTGCTATGTAAATGAATGTGCACAGTTGGATTTCAATAACTCTTTTTTTTATAAACATCGAAAGTTGAATTTCACATCATTTTATGTGTCACAAAATATTATGCTTCTGTGATTATTTCCAATCATTTAAAAATGTAAAAACTATCTGAGGTTGGCAGGCCATACAAAAACAGATGGTGGGCTGGGTTTGCCCATCAGCCATAGTTTATCTGTCACTGGTCTAGCCCATACCCAGGACCCTGGAATTTCCTGGCCACATTGCCCCAAGCCCATTTCTGGGACTGCTTTTCAAGGGTTAACTGTGCCCTAGGTCTGAAGGCAGCCAAGAGGTGGCTGTGTTTAGGGTGTGTGGACAGAGACTCATGTGAGGGTCTACACCTGTGAGCTAGAGGTACCTCCCAGTGTGCAAGGGAACTGCGTGGTGGAGGGAAGAGGGATGGGCTACAGGCCTAACTCTGAGGAGTCCACAAATTCCAAATTCAAGGAAAACTTTTAAATCCTTAGGCTTCTGGTGAGTGGGCCTTCATTTGTGTTCCAGGGTATACAAATGTTAAGACTGGGCCTGCCCTCATTATTAGAAAATTTCAGTGGGGTCTGCCTCTTACAGCAGACAGGTTATGGCCCTCTGAGGATGGCGGGAAGGCACTGAGCCGGATGTAGTGGGCACATCATGGCCGATGGAGCTCCAGCACGGTGCAGGACTTCAGAATGAGAGAAGACAGGCCCTGACCTAAGGAATCTTCCGACTTCTTGCCAAGAGGTTGTTCTTTCTTCAGTGGGTAGATGCGTAAGCCTTTTTATATGGATATTAAAGGAAAGGGGACTCTTGAAGAATTTGGTTATACTCAGGGTCACACAGGGATTCCCTGCCTATCAGCATACCTCAGTCTGAGGTTCCCTGTCTGCAGCTGGGACAAGCTTCAAGTCTGGTGTTGACAAAATCAGCAACATGGCTCCCCTACCCTGGCACTACCATCAATCTTTCTCTGGGTCAGTTCCATCCTTTTCTGCCTAGGTCATCCCTTAATTCTTTTTATTTTATTTATTGTTATTATTTTCTGAAATGGAGCCTCACTCTGTTGCCCAGGCTGGAGTGCAATGGCATGATCTCAGCTCACTGCAACCTCTGCCTCTTGGGTTCAAGCGATTCTCCTGCCTCAGCCTCCTGAGTAGCTGGGATTGTAGGCGTGCGCCACCACGCCAGGCTAATTTTTGTATTTTTAGTAGACACAGGGTCTCACCATGTTGGTCAGGCTAATCTTCAGCTCCTGACTTTGTGATCTGCCCACCTCAGCCTCCCAAAGTGCTGGGATTACAGGTATGAGCCACCATTCCCGGCTAGTCATCCCTTAATTCTTTAAGTGCAATTTAAACCTCTATCCAACCACCAGCCTTTGTCCAGAGGGAAGCAGCAATCAAGAAGGAAGACACTTCCTTCCCTAAAATTGCTCCAAGGTCAAGTCTCAGCTGTATGGAGTGAAGTCTGTGTGGGCCAGAAACACCCTTTCCCTCCATGGGGGCATTAAAAGCCCCTCACAGAAGCTGGTTCCAAACCTGTTTCTCCTGTCTGGAAAAAGATGAAAAGTCATAAAACATTTCACAAATGAGAAAATGATAAACTGACAAAAATACGTTTATTATGTATATGCATTTGATGAGAACTTGCACCATCTGAGGATTTATCTGTCAGGAAACATTTCCTAGAGGAATAGAATTCCTTAGGGATGAGTGCGGGAATCAATACTCTAGGGTCCCGCTCAGTCCAGGGCCAGCCTGGATAGCAGAGCCCAAGATGCAAAGGAGCCCTGCAGGCCACTGGGAAGTTGACCTTAACACATGCTCATAGAGGATCGCCCACTTTCCTGCTACACGGCAGGCATCTGATGGCTTTAATGGACGCAAAAGCACGCAAGCAAGCCAACTGATCTTCACTTCACTCCTGCCTGCAGAATACAATGCATACATCCAGCCTGCACTCCATGCTGCTGTGACCATTTTCTTCGTTTTCAAAATACCTACTTAAAATTCTTCCTATTTCCCCCAATAGCTTCTTGATTCAATTATCCATGTGTTCAACATATCAGATCATCTATCAGTTTAATTCTCTCTTTTTTTTTTTTCTCCTGCAACCTTCTTCCTGGAGACTTCTGCCCTCCTGCTCCAATCTGGGCTGGTTGCCTGTTAGGACTTTCATGTACTAGATTTGTTTCCTGGGTTTCAAGCTCCTTTCTTTGATGAATTACATCCTCTAGTCACTTCCTAAGAAGGAGCCCATTGGAGATAAATTTTCTGTCTGTAAGATTCTACCCCAACCCTTGATAGTTTGTCTGGGTATAGAATTCTAGGTTGAAAACTCATTTTCATTCAGTATGTTAAAGTAAATATGTATCATATTTCCTCTCTCCTAGTTTTGCTAACAATCGTATTTTATTATTCTTTCCAGTCCTTCGCCTGTGGCATAATTTCTTATTTTCTCTTATAAAGTTGTTAGGGCATCTATCTTCAGTGTTCTGAAATACCATGCTGATTTGCCTAAGGTGGACCTTTTAAATTTCATTGTGCTGAACTCTGATTGGATTCTTTCAACTTTTGTGAGAAAACTCATGCTCTTTAGTCCTAAAAATTTTTCTAATGTTTTTTTCCTTGATCGTTTATACTCTATCACTTTGTGTCCTGTCTATTTTTTCTCTCTGGTTTTCCTTTCTAGAATGCCCAATAGCCAGAAGTCAGACTTCCCTATTAGAGCTTGCAATTTTTAAATATTTTCTTTTCATCTTTCAATCTTTTTGTTTCATTAACTGAGAGATCTATTCAACTGTACCTTCTAATCCTTAAATTGCATTTGCTATTTCTGCAACTCTACTTTGAATTTATAGAGTTTTTAATTGTTTGTTCTTTATGAACCTTAAAAGCAATGGTATCATGTTCTTGTTTCATGGATGCAATACATTTTCGTCTCCCTGAAAATATTAATTATAATATTGTGAGATTTTCTTCTATCCCTTGCATTAACTCAGATACCTCAGAATTTCTTTACTTCTGATTTCTTGTTTGAGGTCTGTCTTTCTTGCAGAGAATTTTCTTTTAATATCTGTGAATCCTTTGCAGCCAATTTTTATTTAAGAATGTAACATTTAGGCCGGGCATGGTGGCTCACGCATGTAATCCCAGCACTTTGGGAGGCCAAGGCAGGCGGATCACCTGAAGTCAGGAATTCGAGACCAGCCTGGCCCACATGGCAAAATGCGATCTCTGCAAAAATTAGCTGGGTGGCAGCTAATATTAGGTGGCAGGCGCCTGTAATCCCAGCCACTTGAAGGCTGAGACAGGAGAACCTGGGAAGCGGAGGTTGCAGTGAGCCAGGATCACGCTAGTGAACTGCAGCCTGGGCAACAGAGTGAGACTCCATTGCAAAATAAATAAATAAATAAATAAATAAATAAATAAATAATTAAAAAAAAAATTGACCAGCGGTTCCATGTTCTTGAGAGAGCTTGTTGACTGGTGGGTAATTAGGTGGCAAACCAGCCTTTTAGTATGTTCCTGCATATTTTCTCTGGTTCTAGTTTCTCCAGAGAGGAATTCTCAAGTCCTCCACCTCTGATTTATGGGCTATAAGCCTGATGATACCTTCTGGAGACCGGGCAAAGAAAGTGCCCTGGGCCATCTTAGCATACATATACCTAGGCTTTCACTTATCTACCTATTTTTATTTTTTGCAGCTTATCACCCTGACTCTGCTAACTTGGTCACCTCTTCTCTACTAGCTTTCCATTTTAATATATTATGATTAAGTACCACAGATGGCTTCCAGTTCCAGCAGCGATGAAGGCTGCATTTTGGTTTTTTATTCTTCTGAACATTTGGAAGTAATTCCCAGGAAAAGAAGGGGAAAGAAAAACACTCCCTTGTCTTAATTCTGGAAACTCCTATCCTGTGGTTTAATTAATATTTGTCTTTATATTTGATTCATTTTTTTCACTGAACTACATTTATTCAAAAAGAAATTTTGATATCACAATGGCAAATGGAAAATCAAAAAGAAAGTATGAAAATAAAGAACAAATAAAATAATACTATGAATGCTAGCCAGCTATTGCTGCTTGCTGACGGTTCTAGGCTTGAGATCTGCTCTCTCTATGTTTTTTGTTTTTGTTTTTGTTTGAGACGGAGTCTCACTCTGTCGCCCAGGCTGGAGTGCAGTGGTGCAATCTCAGCTCACTGCAAGCCCCACCTCCGGGGTTCACGCGATTCTCCTGCTTCAGCCTGTCGAGTAGCTGGGACTACAGGTGCCAGCCACCACGCCTGGATAAGTTTTTGTATTTTTAGTAGAGACGAGGTTTCACCATGTTAGCCAGGATGGTCTCGATCTCCTGTGCTCCATGTTCAAGAGACAGCCATTAGAAAGATCTTGCTAATCAAAAGACCTACAAACACCAAAACTGAGATATTTTCCCTTTGTTAAACAGACTAGAAAAATAACTGAAAATGGGAATAACTGACCCAGTGTGTAATAACTCCAGGTTATTTGGCCCTCTGTTCCATACCACCTCCCTGTACACCTCTGCATAGCTAGCTTCTTGTCACCGTTTACGTTTTGGCTCCAATTACTTCTTCTCAGAGAGACCTCCCTGACCACTCCCACAAATGTAGCTCCCAGTCATATCCCACCACCCTGTCTTATTTCATTCATTAGCACGTGTATTGCCATTCAAATGACCCTGTTTGTTTACTTACTCTTGTCTGTCCTTTCCACACCCTTGCTAGAATGTAAGTTTCATGACAGCAGGGACTTTGCTCCCAAGCAGCCAAATACTCTACACCTGAAACAAAGATTGTTGCATAATAGATGCTCAATAAATATCTAAGAATAATTAATTTCAGTCTTTTACACACTCCCAGGAATACTACTTTCTCTCCCTCTCTCTCTCTCTCTCTCTCTCTCTCTATATATATATACACACACACAAACATATATATATATAGTCTCCTCTTCTCTCATTCTTCTGCTTTGCCATCAGGTTTCAACCATTAGTCTCATTCCCACGTAAGATGAAGTAAAGCAAGTCTCAAATGGCAGCTGAAACCACATTGAAATGTATTGGCAGCCCTTGCACCATTTCTCAACATCTCTCATGAGGGCCAACATCTCATAAGGGCAGGTGCTGGTCAATTAGACAGAAATACTGTCCTCTTTAAAAAGTAAGAAAAAAGTGATTTAAAGGTCCAAAGGTATTTTTGGCTGACATAAGTATAATCAATTTCTTCACAAGACAAAATGGACAGAAAATGAATGCCATTAAGAGTTACGTTTTCATGCTGCCAAAACAAAACGAGAAAAATCAGTTCAGAAAAAAACAGCAAACTTACGGTGTGTTTTCGTTTTCCTTCACAGTTTTTATTTTATTTAAATGAATGACTTAACATTGAAAAGTGGAAAGAGATTACATTAAATTTTAGATTTCCAATTAGTCTTCTAAAATGAAATGATCTAACTGTCAGGATAGCATTCCCAGATGGAAATCATTACGGGAGCTGAGTAGTGTCCACCCCTTAAGATACCGCATAGGATCGCACATTTGCCCAGTCCTTTCCTGGCCTGAAACACTCATTTATGCTGGCCTTTGTAAGATGGAACCATTTCAGGGAAGATGTTAAGTACTAAGCCTTACTCCTCTCCATATCCCCTACAAGACTGAGTTCAGTAGCAGGCATATATTAGGTGCTCAATAAATAACTATAGAACAATTGGATAAAGTTCCTTGCATTTTCCCACTTTGTCACCAATCTGTTGACTCTCATGTATTGTACTTTTATGAAAATTTGAAATTTCTCAGCATGAGGGATTCCCGTTAATCAATCAGGTATCTCCCTAAACTTGTTTACAAAAAATGAAAATCTTTTTTTTAAAATAAAAAGGCTTTAACAATTAGTGTTTCTAGAACCAGACTGACAAATACTTTGATACAGAAGTTTTCTTCCACAGCAGTAAGTACTTTATTTCCTTTCTTATAAATAAGTATAAGAATTTTCTTAAAAGGTAAATGTGCTCACTTATGATCAAATCATGAGATTACTCTGTATCTGGTGGCCAGAGGCTCTCCCAAGCAATGATGTGGGCCAATGATGGTATTTCCATGGTGACTACAGGGATCTCGGGGCTCTGTGTATGCTTGGTGCAAGCCAGCTCCTCTCTATATGAATAAATAGAAGGTCACACAGGTTTGAAGATGTGGATAAGTAGGAATAACCACAGATGATTACAGAGCTTTTGAAAAATATTAGCCAGAGATAAAGTAGGCTATTATCCTTTTCCAACAGAATAAGTCTCAGCTATTAAGATAGTGTACAAATCTAGTTAAGGTAATTTTAAAGAAAAATGACTTGGCAAACATCAGGAAATGTCAGAATGTTCTCTTTATTTTTATTTTTTGAGACCGAGTCTTGCTCTGTCACCCAGGCTGGAGTGCACTGGCGCGATCTTGGCTCACTGCAACCTCCGTCTCCTGAGTAGCTGGGATTACAGGCACCCACCACCACACCCGACTAGTTTTTGTATTTTTAGTAGAGAGATGCAGTTTCACCATGTTGGTCGGGCTGGTCTCGAACTCCTGATTTCAGGTGATCCTCCCACCTTGACTTTCCAAAGTGCTGGGATTACAGGAGTGAGCCACCACGCCCAGACCCAGAGTGTTCTCTTTGACGATGTACCTTTTCTTATGAAGGTGAATTTGTTCACTCTTCTGAAGATTGAGCAGAAATCCAGGAGGCTTGTCTCTACTTTATGACTGTGGTGCATAGAATAAGGCACAACAGTTAAACTAATAGGAGCCAATGAAGTTTTGCAAGTCATTGACTCTTGTATGTATAAATAAAGCCAATTCAAAGAGATCAATAGAACAGCCTCACTCTCACTCATTTGCCTGTTTGAATGGGAGAGAAGAGGATATGATTTAGGATACATCAGAATTACACATAATCCAAAGCCCAGCTTATCTTTGCCAAAAAATGTACTGATTGTTTCCAGTGTATTATTATTCATCCTGATCTATTCCATTACCACAGAGGTTAGCTTCTTTGACAAAATTTTTAACGTTAGTCAAAACCTGGGTACGTGACATTCATGTACATCCCAACAGAAAACAAAATGTTAAAAAACCACTGCTCTGTTTCATAATGGCAGAGCATTTGCCAGTTTTGATTTTTTTTTTTACATTATGCATTATGTTATTATGTCTGTAAATTCCTCCAAGAATTTAATGCCAAGAAAAATTTTCCATTCCAGATAAACGTGTGCCTCCTTTTGATCAGATCATAAGGAAATGAACCACCAAGTTCTCTTCTTGGTCTTGTTACTCCATCTGCCAGCAAGCTTGAAGTTTCTGATCTAACATCTTTGCATAGCTGAGTGTAGTGAAATGCCCCTCTAGTGAATGAGTCATGATGAGTCCAAGCCAGATATGAGAATCTCATTCTCCTTTCTCTGCGACTGCTGTAGGGATAAACATGTGACCCAGTTATGGTGAATGAGTCACAAAGAGAAGCCTCCTGGACAGCCTGGGAAGAGATTTCTTCCATGAGGGATGAGCAAGAAGAAAACCAGCCCCATCCCCTGCTCCCAAGTCTTCCTTCTTTTGGGTGAGGTTTCTGTGGGGCTGTTAGGGCTGGAGCTATGGCAGCCATCTTGGAGCTATAATAGGAAGCCAAGACACTTCCAGGGGAGACAACCCTGGAATCCAGGAACTGCCAAACACCCCTGGAAACCTCTGGGCTTCTTGCTATGTAGGACAACAGATATCCTAAACTTTTAAGCTGTTTATATTCTATTTCTTTTAGTCAAAAATACGTTAACCGTTAGTTACTTTGAATAATGTACATCAAAACACTTTGAAAGGCTAGGCACGGTGGGTCACACCTGTAATCCCAGCACTTTGGGAGGCTGAGGCGGGTGGATCACCTGAGTTTAGGAGTTTGAGACCAGCCTGGCCAACATGGCGAAGCCGTGTTTCTACTAAAAATACAAAAATTAGCCAGGCCTGGTGGCGCATGCTTGTAGTCCCAGCTACTTGGAAGGCTGAGGCAGGAGAATCGCTTGGACCCAGGAGCCAGAGGTTGCAGTGAGCCAAGATGGCACCACTGAACTCCAGCCTTAGCAACAGAGAAAGACTTTGTCTCAAAAAAAAAAAAAAAAAAAAACACCAAACAGACAAACAAAAAAAAAAAACCACTTTGAAAAATCTATAAAAGGATGATAATTACAGTGGTCTCCCTTTATCCTTGATTTTGCTTTCCACCGTTTCCGTTATCTTTGGTGAACTCTGGTCGAAAATTATTACCGTATTTTGCAAGAGAAGGAAAAACCACATTCACATAACTTTTATGACAGTATATTGGTGTTGGGGGGAATATTTTTTATTTTGGGGGATAGGGTCTCGCTCCTCTCTGAAGCTGGAGTGCATCAGTGTGATCTCAGTTTACTGCAGCTCTCGGCTTACTGCAGCCTCGACCTCCTGGGCCCAAATGACCCTCTCATCTCAGCCTCCTGAGCCACTGAATCCACGGGCACATGGCACCACACTTGCTAATTTTTACATTTTTTGTAGAGACAGAGTCTTGCCACGTTGCCCAGGCTGATCTCAGACTCCAGGCCTTAAGTGATCCTCCCACTTCGGCCTCCTAAAGTGTTGGGATTACAAGTGTGAACCATTACGCCTAGCCCAGTATATTGTTATAATTGTTCTATTTTATTATTAGTTATTGCTGTTGATCTGTTATGTGTCTAATTTACAAATTAAACTTTATCAAAAGTATGTATGTATAGGAAAAAGTGTAGTGTATATGGGCTTTAGTCCTCTCTGAGGTTTCATGCATCTTCCGGTGGGGGCGGTGGGGGTCAGTCTTAGAAAGAATCCCTCGTGGATGAGGGAAGACTACTCTATTATGCTTATTCCCAGGTCATCTATTTCTCTTTTTGGCCCAAACCTTCTTGACTCCTTCTGCGTTTCCTGTGCTGGTTTTTATTTATTTATCTATTTATTTATTTGAGACGGAATTTCACTCTCGTCGCCCAGGCTGGAGTGCAATGGCGGGATCTCGACTCACTGCAACCTCCACCTCCAGGGTTCAAGCGATTCTCCTGCCTCAGCTTCCTGAGTAGCTGGGATTACAGGCACCTGCCACCACGCTCAGCTAGTTTTTGTATTTTTAGTAGAGACAGGGTTTCACGATGTTGGCAAATTCCTGACCTCAGGTAATCTGCCCTCAGCCTCCCAAAGTGCTGAGATTACAGATCTGAGCCACAGCGCCCAGCCTCCTATGCTGTTTTCAGTGATATGATTGAAGAGCAGCTCTAGTAAGCATTGTGGCGGTGGTGGTGGTTGTTATATAGCAGCTACTATTCATGGACTATTTACAATGCTTGGCGTTGTGCTAAACTCGAGTCATATTGAGTGGGTCTGAACTTGTCTACTGTGCTAAGATCACATTCTCCTCTTAAGGAGTGCTGTCATTCAGTTTGTCATCAACTTTTCTCGAGAAGAATCGCCAGCCATGGAGAAATAGGAAGATAGAGATCGGGGGAAGTTGAGACTCAGAAGCTCTAAGCAAAGGCAAGGGTTCGATCTAGTCCCTTGCCTCTAAAGCAAATATCAGGGTGGCCCTCGGAGGCTGAGCTGGTTGCAAATGCATGGTCACTATCTCATTTAATCAACACAGGAACCCTATAGGGAGTCACTATAATTATTCCCATTTGTAGATGAAAAAACTGAAGCTCAGAAAGGCGAGGAAAATTGCCCAAGTTCACACAACTAGCAAGTGGCAAAGCCAAAACACAGAATGTAGTCTCAATGACACCAGAGGCTCTATGTTCAATGATTTCTCAAATCCCACTTATTTGGGAGATGTAAATAACAAATCAATCAATCAATCAATATCAATAAGAAAATATTTATGAGGCACCAAGTCTTTTTTTTTTCTTTTTTTTTCTTTTTTTTGAAGCAGGGTCTTACTCCATCACCTGGGCTGGAGTGTAGCAGCTTAATCATGGCCCACTGCAGCCTCGACCTCTCAGGGTTAAAGTGATCCTCCCATCTCAACCTCCCTAGTAGCTGCGTCTACAGGCACATACCACTATGCTCAGCTAATTTGTAGAGATGAGGTCTTATCATGTTGCCCAAGCTGGGGCACCAAGTCTTTTTAAGATCCCTAAACAAATCGGGATTTATTTAATGATTTTAAGAAGGCTCAGCCTGTTGAAATTTGTACCTTTACCATGTCAGACACTAACAATTCTTACCACTGTGCTTCTACCATTGAAACTTGGCTACTTATTCAGAAGGCCAGGTAGAACCTATGAGAGAGGAAAGGAGAAATTCTGACTTTTTCAATGGGAGAAAGAAAAAAAAAAAGGTAGATCAAGTTCACCATTTTCTCGTACGCCCCAAATGATAAAATGCAAATCTCAGAACTGGTTAAGGTCAGCTGGCAGTGAACAAAATGATCACTCTGCTGACATCACAATGATTATTCTTTTGCATAGCTGATGAGCCTACCTGGTATACAGGGCTGTTGAGAACGTGTCAATTAGCTCAGATACTACTGACTTGACAAGAAACCCTTATCATAAGCAGGATGACGAGGTATATTCAAGAAGGTGCTGAGAGAGAAGTTTTTCCATCAGCCTCATCTGAATGAGACATACTTCCCCAAAGAAATGCTTACTTTTCAGCATGTCAGCCTCCATCTCAACAGACAAAGAGGCAAAAGCTGGAGTCATAGTCAGTGGATGTGAAATTGTCTACTGTGCTAGAATCGTGTTCTCCTCTTAAGGAGTGCTGTCATTCAGTCTGTCATCGACTTTTCTCAAGAAGAATCGCCAGCCGTGGAGAAATAGGAAGATAGAGATCGGGGAAAGTTGAGATTCAGAAGCTCTAAGCAAAGGCAATGGGTAAGATCTAGTCCCTTGCCTCTAGAGCACATGTCAGGATGGCTCTGAGGCTGAGCCAGTCACAAATGCCATGGTCAAGTATCCAAAGGGTTGAAAGGCAAAGAGGAGACCAGTGGCCTCTTCAAATGGTGCTAAGGAAAATATGCACAAGAGCTTGTGCTGACAATGTCGCCTAGGCTTCAGAGACTACAAGGAAGAAAAGCAGGTTGCACACTGGGAAGAAGGTTCTGGAAGCAGCTCTTATCCCGGGCAATAGTGCTGACATGGGGATGCTCTCCTAGAATGATCTGGTACAATCCAGAGTATGAGTGAAACTTTGCACTGGTGACAGGGAAGACAACAAGGTTCTGGATGGTTCGTAGGAAAACACCCTTAAGTGAGTCCAAAAATAGATATTTTCATTTGTTTCTTATTATTGAGGGTCTTTTTGTTCAGCTATCATGATTTTGTGTGAAGGCCCTTCTTACTCTAGGGTGAAAAGCCACTGCCCCAGCCTGGACCCTTACCCGGCCTTTTGAACAATGCCTACCTTAATGCTTCCAGTTCTTGTCACCTCCAATAATCAAAAGAGAAGGCTTTGGCCAAGCCACCTTCCACCCCAGGTTGGCCATTGACTGCCATGGTCGTGAGTGTTATGGGTACCATGGGCCACCAGGACCAAGAGTGTTCAAAGTCGCTTCTGTTATCCTCTGCTTAGGTCAAGCAAAGGAACTCTTGTGAGTAATTCATAAAGTGCGTATACTCGAAGGTATTGCACAATCTCATTACCATTAATTTTTGCATATTTAACTACAGTTTTTAATTAGATGGTATTTTATTATTCATGCACATAATTTGAGTCCAAGTCAGGCTGCTCTCTTGGAAGAAAGAAAAAAAAAGTGTGGGGGTGGATTCTTCTCAATAGAAAGTTGGTGTTGCCGTTCCTTCTTCACTGGTGAGCGTGGCAGCCTCTAAGTCTATAATGGTTCTCTTTTAATTTTGCTAATAGCTATCATGTTATGTACCTTTATAAATTTGTTAAATCCAGAGTGCTGGGAGTTGTCTCTGTATGCGGTAACTGTAAATAGTTTGTTCTGTTTGGTTTGCACATACAAACTGTTTGCTCAGGCTCCTTGATGTATTATTAAAATGGGTAATGGGCCCCTGGGAAACCATCTAGTTATATGCCTTCATTTGCAGAATAAACCATGCGTTGTTTTCATCTTTACTCATGATTGTTAATGGCACTGATGATGAGATGGGTGGATTTTTTTTCTCCACTGCCTTTATCAGCACTGTTTTATTATGCAGGCAAAATGGCCAGGCTGCTGATTTTGTCTAAGGTTTTCAATTAGTCATTTGACTGAACACATCTGTGCTGGCATCCACCCAAAGCTGGACTGCAGCTATTACCGGTTTACACCTGCTGAACCATGGCCATAAACGCGGATGGGAATAAACCTAAATTGGCCTTTTAGATATGGTTGAAAAGTTGTAATGTTGCAGTGTTTTATAGCAGTGTCAAGAAGGTGTGAACTTTTCCGCCTTAAGGCCTAAGAACCTGCCATGATATTCCACTTCACTCAAATAACTCACTTATAGGTTGGTTATTAATATCTGTTTACCATTTTGCAGCCCCGATGACTTAATCAGCTGACGTTAAGTAGATAAGATTATATTTGTACTGCAGCAGGGAATGGTCGAGGTTTAATTGTGTTGGTAAACAGAGCACAGTGGCTGCCTCGGAATCTCTGCAGATGTCTCAGAATTATTCAGCAGCAATTTGGAACGTGACTCCTACATCTTTCACTGAAACGAAAATGGCTTCATGGCAGGGCAGAAGCCTTGGTGCTGGAACTGGAGGTGCAGTATTACCTGAATACCCCAAAGAATCTGTCATTTATCCTGGAGGAAAAAGACTGGGCAAATTTCTGCAAGATGAACTACGATCTCCTCCATGCCAGGTGCTCGTGTTTTCCGAGAGAGATTGCTCATTGTTAAACATCAAGAAATCCCCTTTGCTAGTCCTCAGGAACCCCAAGAGGCAGTAGGCAAGGCTGCAAGTAGCCAGGTCACTGAGAAAGAACTCACATTTGGATAGTGGAATTCAGGGATGTTTTCGGAAGCAGCAAGATTTCTGTTGGATCCAAGGGATTCACGGGGGACTGGAAAAAAAACATTTCTCTCACTGTGGGAAAATCCTGAACAACATTTCAGACTCTCAGGATGACAAAAGATATTGGCATTGCAGCCAGAATGGAGGTGTTTGCCACGACAGCATCTCTGCCTCCAAGGGATTAAGCTTTTGTTAGTTTCACCATAGTCATGTGAAGATATATGACCACCATATTCACCCCTCATAAACATCAGTGCCTCCATGTTGAACCCTTAAAATCTCTTTTTTGTAGAAAGGCTTCCCATGTCCCCTCGTTTACATGCCACCACTCATTATTTTCTTACTCTAGTTTGTGAGTAAGGATCAAATCTTTGCCTGGGTTCGTAACAGCCTAGTTCATTTCTCTGTACTTTATTCTCTGTCATTGTTTCCTTGTTGTTACCTTTTCAATTACTGTCTGAGATGCATCCAAGCCACAGTTCATCATCCTCATCATCATCACCATCACCTTATCCCATCTCACATTTATTGAGACTATTTAGCAATACTATGCAGCAAACACCATGAAACATACACCATTCTAGGAGATTTGCTTGCCCTGATACCTTTAAACTTTATAACAATAGTTATGATACCTATGAACAAGATATTAATATTGTCACTTCTAATTTGTAGATGAGGGAACTAAGGCACAAAGAGGCCTAGAAAATTGCCTATGATCACACTGTGAGCAAAAGAATGAGCCACGATTCATGGCAGGCAATGGAAGCCAGAACTCGTGTTTCTGACCAGTAGGCGACACAGTCTCTTAGAGTTAGAGTTTCTCAAGCCATGGGTTTGTCACAGCACGCTGAGATCTGGCTAGAAGTGTTCCATGGATTGAAACCTTCTTTTTTAACCATCCCTCATTATTGGTGGATATTTAGGTTGTTTCCAGTATTTTCAATATTTTAATAAATATGCTTTTACCCATCTCTGTGGGCACACGCAGACATATTTAAACGTGATTTTGCACGATCACAGGACACACACACACTTGAAGTTTTTCTAGGTATTGCCAAATTGCCCTCCAAGATTACTGAACAAATTTATATGGCATATGGGAATAGCTCTTTCCCCACATCTTTGACAACATTTTGATACCACCAAGTTCTTTAAGCTTTGCCAATCCAAATGCACTTTTCAAAGTTAAGATTTTTAGCTGTTTGCAAAATTAAACCCTTGAACTTGCCATTGTGAAGTTAAGCCTTTCCCTCAGCCCCACATTCTCACTCCCACCTCAGCACTCAAGAAAATAAAGATGCCCTAGGTCCTTTAAAATACAAGTCAAGAGCTGGGTGCGTTGGCTCATGCCTATAATCCCACCACTTTGGGAGGCTGAGGCTGGAGGACTGCTTGAGCCCAGGAGCTCGAGACAAACCTGAGCAGCATAGCAAGATCCTGTATCTACATATTTTTTTAAAAAAAAATTAGCTGGGTGTGGTGGAACATGCCTGTGACCCCAGCTACTCAGGAAGCTGAGGCGAGAGAATTGCTTGAGCCCAGGAGTTCACGTTACAGTGACCTACGATTTATTGCACCACTGCACTCCAGCCTAGTTGACACAGCAAGACCCCATCTCTTAGTTAAAAACAAACAAACAAACAACAACAACAACAACAAAAAAAAAACAAGCCCAAACAATGATTCTTTTCTCCTTTGGTTGTATAGATCCACTTCCAGAATAACTAGTTTTACAACAGCATTTTGCAGCCTCAAAACTGCAGCAATAGCACGTTGAGTTGCAAAGCAGTATAATGGATAAGTGTGAAAGCTCTGCAGTTAGACTGTCTGAGTTCAAAAAGCAGGCTCACCTTTTTAGCTGCAAGGCCTTGGTAACTAATCCTGACTACATCTCAATGTCCTTACCTGTAAAATGGGACTACTCATATAACATCAGTCTCATAAAATTGCTGCAAAGACTAATGATTAAATTAAGTAGGCATAACACTTAGTGCCTGGCTTATAATAAGTGTCTTGTACATTTTGTTCACTATAAACTTTACAACAACTGGACCTATAGGTTAGTCAATATGTTTCTGCCTCTTGCTTTAGATTTTTTGCAAAAGCACCTTTTAAAGATTGTAGTGTCTGAAATAGCAGGAACCATTACAGCTGCTGAGCCCAATCTTTTTCAATAACCATGAGTGACTTGAGTGCAAGGGTCATTCCAATCCCCAGCACCTACTCAGGGTTTGATACACAGCAAGTACTCAGTAAATGATAGCCAGATAGAGGGACAAACATACGTGTCATGTATGGCTCATTGGCCTCAGCAGGCAAACTTTGCACTTGTCCAAGTGCAAATAATCAGTCCCCAGTCTCAACTCACTGGATCAGAATCACTTGGGAGGAGCTCTGGAATCTGCATTTTGAATACTTTTCCTGGTCATTTTTGGCCTTGGGTGTGAGACTGTAGATAATTCCAGCTCTAGAGAAAATTATTTCTAGTACTAGGCGTAGTTCCTTACACATAGTATTCAATAAGTACTGTTGGTTGAATAAATTAATCATCTCAGGTATTATAGGATTTTCACACTCACATGGTCCCAAGAGGTGGAGGCTCATCAGACCCTCTCAGCCACAGTTCATACAGTGTGGCTCTCAGAGCCTACCTTCTGATGCCACACTGCATTCCCAAGAGGAGGAGGCAGAGGCCCCCTGTGGTGATGTCTCTTCTACTGCTCCTCCAGGGAGCCTCAGGGCACCTGCTGTCACCCTGGGACCTGCTTTCATCCTGAAAACACCTGGGACCTCCAAATTTCACAGACACCATTAAGCATGCTAGACGGAAAATAGTCTACAGTCCAAGGTCAAGTTCACCTCAGCAGCCACCTATCACTCTACTTGGCCTCATCAGACCTCTTAAGCTTTCAGGCTATGGCCTGCCTGGGGCTCAGGATCCGGTGGCTCCTCCTGCCTTTCTGAAGTCCCATCTGTGACAGTCACTTTCTCCCTGGACTGCAGGGCTCCCAGTCCCTTGCTTGATTTTCACCATCGCCTTTAATCCTTCTCTTCCCGCTGTCATGTCCCACCTGCACCCACTCCCACCTCCCTCCAGACCCAGCCCTAGCTGGGGAGTATTGAGCTCCCAAGAACTGAGTGTCAGTGTAGGTCATTGTAATAAAAGCACTCAATACGTATTTGGGGATGGAAGGTAAGGTTGCTAAGCTATATTCATGTTTTAATCACAGTTTTGCTTTATATTTTCATTTTTATTGATTTACTGATTTTTTTTAGAGACAGGATTTTTCTCTCTGGTCTAGGCTGGAGTGCAGTGGTGCCATCATCCCTCATTGCAGTCTTGAACTCCTGGGCTCAAGCAATCCTCCCGCCTCAGCCTCTTGAGTAGCTAGGATTACAGGTGTGTGCCATTATGCCCAGCTAATTTTTACATTTATCTTTATTTTTGTAGAAATTGAGGAGTCTCACTATGTTACCCAAGCTGGTCTCAAACTCCTGGCCTCAAGGAACCCTCCTGCCTTAATCTTCCAAAGTGCTGGGACTACAGGTGTGAGCCACTGCGCCTGGCTGGTTTTGTTTTATAAACATTATTTCCATGGTTGGAAAAAGCAGTCATCTCTTGAAGCTGCTTTTAAAATATTGAGGATTTCTGGATTGTGTTCAAATGAGTATCAAATGGCTGTTTGCCATGATAGCTGATGCTTGAAGAACCCTTTTTTGAGCTTTGTGTGCATGTTAATTCACTGTATCTTCACGACAGCCTTGCAGGCTGATGTTAATACCATATCCATTCTACAGATGAGGAAACTAAGCCAGAGAATGATGAAATAAGTTGCTTAGGTTTAAATAGCTCATAGAGGCAGAGTCTAGATTTGAACCCGGGACATATGGCATCATGCACTACAGTTATGGAAGGCGCTGACGATTGGCTCACTCACATGCTCTTCATTCCCTTCTTTACAAGGTAAACGCACCTTAATCAGCAGACACAGAAACAGGGATGTTCTTGCTGGAAGGGAGGTCAGACCGGTTGGACTGGCCAGGGTTGACAAATTCCCTGGCCAGTCCCCACTCTGCTGGCTGGTGACGGCAGGGGACATTGTGGAGAGGTAATTTCAGGCTCCCTGCAGGCTTGATCTGTGCCTCGGCTCCTCACAAGGCCTCCAACACTGAGATGCCCCAAATTGGCTGCGCACGCCTGGGTCCAGCGAGCCTCCTTCCCTCCGTGTGGTAGTGGGAATGTACATGTACATCCCCAGCAGATGAAAGCCAGGGGTCCAACAAAGGGAAAATGAAATTTCCCTTGAGCTATTTGCCCTGGCTGACTAACCCGAACCTTCCTTCTCAGGATGAAGAACAGCTCTGATGTTCTGATGTTGAAAGCATCAAAGGCTGATCCCCTCAGCTGAGCAGTGACACACAGTCGCTTGGCAGCCAGGCCTCCGGAGCTCCCACCCCCACCATCCAAAGCCCAGACCCTCTGAATCGACCCTGCGTTATTAGTGGCCAACATTCCACTCGCTAGACAGTGGCTACCTGGGATATTCCTTAACTTGCATTTATCCCTCTTCCTCCCCGCCTTTCTATGAAGCCACCCTCTTACCCCTACACCTCTGACAGGGACACAGACTTGTCCTTTCCTAAGCCCCTGTCTGTGCCAGCTGCAAAGTTCAAAGCCTGTGGAAGGAGAGTCTCGAGAAATACACATCACATCCGTTTCCAGAAGGCTGGAAAACATGGTTTCCAGAAAATATTTTTTTCAGCAGCTTTATCTTTTTTTTTTTTTTATTGCAAAAGTGATCTGTGTTCACTGTTGACATTTCAATAACTCAGAAGAATATAAAGGCGAAAGTAGAGATTGCTACAGAACCACTCATGGAGAGATTCTCTCAGTTAATATTCTGCTGGTGAACGTATGCCTAGATATCCAAGTAGCTTAACACTCCACCTCACTTGGACCCCACTCTGAATGTGGCCCTGTCACCTGCTCTCCCCTCTCGAGGGGGATCATGGCCACCTTTCCCACTTAGAGACTTCTTAAAGCATCTCTCTGAATTAAACATAAATTCTGAACCTTTTCCAAATGCTTCTCTTAAAACACAAGAGCTACACACGGGTGACAGTACAGTGTTTGATTCAAACTCTGCTTTTAAGCTAAATTGAACACTAAAAAGATGGCTGGGAACCAACTTCGGACAGCCACAAGCAGCTTTGGGAGATAAGAACCTCTCTTTGCGATTTGGATAAAGCAAAAGCATGATCTCTCTGCCTCCTTTGTTTTTAGAAATTAATAGAGCTTTTCCAACAGACCGCCCCCCGCCACTAATAGTGAACAGTCAAATCACGGCTTTTATTCCCAGCTCACTACGTCAAGTAAATAGAAGCTTACAGGATAGACCAGGGAACGATAAGCAATTCTCACTGCAGTGAATTCTTAATATATAAATTCATCCAGCAGCAGTTTAGTATCTACTGGCAAAACCAGAAACAATGGGGAACAGGCAGGCCTGGCTCTGACGAGGTCAACCATCAAGGTTATCTATATTCAATTACTGGTATCTACAAACTTGCATAGCTGTCAGCTGGTCAGGGCCCAAATGAAAACTCACCATGCACTCAGAAAGCAAATATAGTTTCCGAGGAGAGCCTCAAATTAGCTCTGTGAATGACTTGGCTTCAAATGCACACACAAGCCATCAGCCTTTGGGGACTTTTCTGCCGGCAGTGCCTCAATGTCTAAATTTGGGCATCATCTTATAAATCTCTGTTCCTGAAGTAGGAAAGGACTGGAATGGCTCCTTAACCCTTGGCGACGATAAATTATATCACTTAACAATAGATAAACTTAAGACACTTTTCCTGTACTGTGGACCTATTGTGAGGTAACGGCTAATCTCTGGCATCTCTTCTCTCTGGTCAGCACCACTAAAGACCTGTCGGTGGTGAAGAGACACAATAATTTGTTTTCTAACTCCTCCTCCGGAACCATATATCATGTGTGGAAACAAAGCTTCCCAACGACAGATATGTATCTGTTTCCTTTATCTGAGTCGCCCTTCCCATCAGGGGCCACTCAGAGAGGACAAGTTTTCAGTGTGACACTTCCCTGCCCCCGAAAGGGGGAACATTTCCTTCCTAGGCCCCGCTGGAAGTGGGGTAAAGGTTTGGGTCTCCAGGAGGAGAGCTGGCAGGCCTGCCAGAAAGGAGGGCCTTCTGTTCATTGCCACATCCTCCAACGGCTTAAATCACACCCCCATTCTTCCTGGCAGGTGCCTTTCAACCCAGGACCTTTTGGGGGGCCCAATTGAGATTTACTGACTGCCTAAGTCAGGGTTAATCAATGCCGAGGTAATTTCTAGATTAGCTTGGGGAGGCAATAAATTGTGGGCCTGTTAAGAGTTAGATGTCTTTGATTTTCTCCTTGGGCCAGAAGTAGCTGAATTGTTACTCTCTCCTCATCCATTCCTTGCTTCCTCCAGTATCTGTCACCTCCATGATCTTGATAATAATCCCCTTTCCAGAACCCCCTTCCAATTCTGTCTCTCGAGGTATGCCAGCCATGGGCTCACATAGTCTCTTTGAGCCATGAAATGAAGGACTGTACATTCATCAGTTCAATCTGTTTAGATTAGTTAGACCAGGCTTCAGGACAGAGCTAACTCCAAGAGGATCTTCATAAGAAACTGTTTGACATGAGTTTATATGCGGAGGGAAAGGCACATGGAGCAAGGTCAGTCCTGACTTTCAACCAGGCCAGGACATGCTCCCACCTCCAATCCAGGTCCACCCAGACAGAGCCACCATATGTACAGGTGTGCAGGTTGTGCACTGTGCACGAGGCCATATTTAAGGGATGCCATTCACGTCATAGCTTTTGTAGATTTCCATATTTATTATGACAACTTTCTGGACTATGACAATAATGTGTTTTAATAAAATCAGCTGGACACGGTGGCTCCCACCCGTAATCCCAGCACTTTGGGAGGCCGAGGCAGGTGGATCTCTTGAGGTCAGGAGTTTGAGACCAGCCTGGCCAACATGGTAAAAACTGCTTTTACTAAAATTTCAAAAAATTAGCCAGGCATGGTGGAATGCACCTGTAGTCCCAGCTAGTTGGGAGGCTGAGGCAGGAGGATCGCTTGAACCCAGAAGGCAGAGGTTGCAGTGAGCTGAGATAGTGCCACTGTACTCCAAAGTAGGTGACAGAACAAGACTCAGTCTCAAAAAAAAAAAAAAAAAAAAATCAGTATAGACACTTTTCTGACAGATGGAAGTAAAATCTCTTGAGACTGGGAACGTTTTCTAATCAACACAAAGGCACCATGGAGGCTAGGGCAGTCCTGCACCAAGGAGCCCGCTTCTTATCCCCAAAGCCACGTGGTCACTTTTAGTAGATCCCTTCCTACATGTTGGGGAGAAATGTTATTGTAATGAGATGATCTGTTCATAAGTTTGTCTCCTCCTTTGGGATCTCCTTGTCCATCTTTGTATTCCCAGCACAGAGCCTGGCTCATGAAAGTGCCTGATCCATGTTTGTTGAATGAATGAATGAATGAATGAATGAATGAGTGAATAAAATTCTATATCCTTCAACCCCTACTATAGTGCCTACCACATAGCAGGTTTAAAGTGAATGTTCTGATGAATCAAACGAATTCAACCTATGGAGTGGAAACCTCTCTATTCATCAAATAGAACACACAGACTCTTAAAATGTGGGAGCATGGGCTGGGCAAGGTGGCTCATGCCTATAATGCCAGCACTTTGGGAGGCCGAGGAGGGCAGGGGTCAGTAGTTTGCGACCAGCTTGGCCAACATGGTGAAACCCCATTTCTACTAAAAATACAAAAAACATTAGCTGGGTGTGGTGGTGACTGCCACCATACCAGCTAATTTTGTTTGTTTGGGTTTTTTTTTTGTATTTTTAGTAGAGACAGGATTTCACCATGTTGGCCAGGTGGGTCCCCTGAAGCAGGAGGATCACTTGAACCCGGGAGGCAGAGGTTGCAGTGGGCAGAGATTGAGCCACTGCACTCCAGCCTGGGTGACAGAGTGAGACTCCATCTCAAAAAAAAAAAAAAAAAAAAAAAAATGTGGGAGCATGAAAGTTTTTCTCATACAACCTGATGCTAAGAGCTTGTCCAAAAAACATGTTTCGCTCCAGGCCTCAGGGGACTGTGGGGAAGGAGGAAATGGCTGAGGCCAAGGTGAGGAGGAGACGCCTTTTGGCACACATGGTGGTGATAGACTACGGGAAGACATTTCCTGTTCTTGTCTTAGGATTCTGGCATGTTTTCTTAAAGTGTTGGAAGTGCTAAGAGAGCTTAAATCACATACTTCACAAGTGGCAGACTCAGCCTCCCAGCTAGAACTCCATGTTGGGGGTTCTCTGACAACCAGCAAGAGATTCCCAGCAAGGGCAAACAATTCTGATACCTCCTACTCCTCCTGTCTGGGAAGTCCCAAGTCCTGTGACCACCTGGCACTTTCTTTCCCTTTGAATTTCCTTGGAAACCCCCAGAGTATACCACCGCATTTCTGCTGAGGTTGGGAATATGTGTGATTGTGGCAAAGAAGTCAGACCTGGAATCTGAATAACGGGATGACGACAAGCCCTAATTACTGTAGCATTAGTTCTTTACCTGGTGATTGCTAAACTAATGATGGTTCATTGGCAAAATTAATCCATAGGAGAATGGAAAAATGTAAAGAAGAAAATTGCTTGTAATCTCACCTTGCCCCTACCAGAGATTAACGTGCTATTGAACTGGTCTGTGTCTCCCACGACTGTTATGTGGTATTTGTCTATAGACGCCTCTGTTCACTGATGCATTTCCCATCAAAACAGGAAAAAAAAAAAGTCCCTACAATATTGCA
Organism: Chlorocebus sabaeus; assembly: GCF_047675955.1. NCBI lineage: Eukaryota > Metazoa > Chordata > Mammalia > Primates > Cercopithecidae > Chlorocebus > Chlorocebus sabaeus. Next base: position 51,367,913 of record NC_132908.1, on the reverse strand, counting down.
TTTTTGTAACTTCATTTTACATTAATAACATATTGCAAACAATTTTCTTATCAATAAATATATTTTTAGTTTACCTTTAAAACACTCGGAAGTATGTAGTTATATGGATGAACAGAAATGCATTTAACCAATTCCTGATTTGATGGGCTTTTACATTATTTCCCTTTTTTGTGGTTATTATACACAATGCTGTGCTAAAATTCTTTCTATGCATGTCTTTGAGTATTTGTCATTTGTGGAATTAACTTTGAATAGGAAAAAAATAAAATCTGCCTTCAGGCCCAATATATGTAAAAGCCTCATTTATATACACACATAAACACACACACACACACACATGACTATTTAATCAAAGCACATGTATTAAGCCCCCTACCGGGTACTAGGCACTGTGGTGAGGGTAGGCTGGTAGGGTAGACATGAATCTTGCCTCCAAGAACTCATCATCTAGTTGGGATAATGGTATTTCTGATGAATGAAAGATTTTTACAAACAATTTAGCCACAGGACTAAAGAATCTAGAGAAAATAAAGAAGGGAGGGAAGATGGAAGAGAATAAGGGAAAGTCAAAGCCCATAACCTCCCCTGAGATAGAAAAGGGGCATCTTAAAAAAGCTAAGAATTCATAATATTTCATCAAAGACACAGTACAATGCCTTTTATATACTGAATGTCTGCTGTGTGCTACTTTACAGGTTTCACTCATTTAAAACTCACCACCACCCTCTGAGTCAAGTGGCAATTAACCAATGAGGAGGACTCTGGGACAGTGCAGTAGCTCAAACCCATGACTGTCAAGCCCCAAAGCCTACTTCTTCCTCACTGGTTGCAGGGTGGTGGTAGTGGTGGTGTGACTGCCATTGGTATTAGTGGTGATGATGTTGGTGATAATGGTGGTGGCAATGGTGGTGGTTGTGGATGTGGCAATACTGGTGGCGTTAGTGGAAGCAGTGGTGTAGTATTGGTAATAGTGATGGTGGAGGTAGTAGTTAATGATATCTGTGTTGATGTTGGCATCATCAGTAAGGTTGGTGGCAGTGACAGCCATGGTGATAGTAGTGGCAATGGTGGTATTATAGCAGTGGTGGTGGTGGTGACATGATTCCCGATGGTAGTAGCGGTCATGTTAATGCTACTGGAGCTGCAGGTGTTGGTAATGGTGGTCACAGTGGTAGTGGTGATGGTGGTGGTGGCAATAATGAGAGTAGGGAGGAGAGTGGGGGTAACGAGTGAATAAAATGCAAGGTTTAGCCCTACCAGAGCCCTACCCAGGAAATTGCTGGGAAACACAAGCGTTTGGACCATGGAAGCCACTGGGACCCTTCCAGCATAAGCTGCAATTCTAAATAATGACTAGGACCAGGGCAAAGCCAGAGGAAAGCCCGAGAAAATCACACCGGCTCTGGGGCTCTTGCCAACACCACCTTTGTTGATTGCTCTCTCTGCACTCTAAAGAAGAGCCACCTCACCTTCTGCCCCACCCAATAAAACGGCTCGGTAAATATAATTACTTGCACCATCTAATCAATAGCGGATTGCTCCTGGCCCCTGCTTGTTCAATATCAGTGTCTGGGATCACAGAATCTTGATACTCCCCTCAAGATGTCAATTTCTGCTTAATGTTAGATAAACCACATCTATCAACCCCATCCGTTAATGAGATTTTATTGTATCATTAATAATACACATCTTAAAAATATGTTTTCGACTAATATAACATGAAATATGAGGTTGAAAATATTCTACACTTGCCAGTCATATAACTCCCAACTGCCAGTTGAACAACTCAAATCAATGTTGTATTAAGCAATCTCAGAAAGTGATTATGGAATTTGAGAGACAACCAACGGGTAGGCAAAGAGAAACTGTTTTTCCATTGATTTTTCTGAAAGAGAGAGAATTAAAAAAGCAGTCTCCATCCATATTAAGAGGCCAGTTAGCAGAACTTAACTTGAAGCACATATCGCCCCCAGAATAGGTTTCTGCTTTGCCCTGAGTTTGGGTCACAAGTTGCAAAGGAGCACAGAGCTCTGAGGTCTTTTCCACTCTCCAACATATGAAAACCAGAGCTCGGAAACACCGTGCTCATTAGAAACACATTGCCAATACCATGTGGCCAGGACGCCTGCTGCTGGGGTTCATCTGTGCACACAATAAACACTGGGTAAGCAGCCCGATGCTGAGAGGAGCTTTCTCCACGTCAAATCCCAGGACAGAAAACCCCAGGGATGTCAAACTGCATCACAAAACAAAAACAGCTGCAAGGAAACTCAGGCGACAAAGAGAGGTGCATTCAAGTAATTAACAGGCCCAAATGTTCTTGATGTGGAACATCGCATTTTAAAAAACTGCCCCACTGTTCTGTTCATCCTATAAAGAAGTTGGCTCTATCGCCTTCATTTTTTTGTTAGAGATACTCCTTCATTTTGGAGCAAGCCAATATTAGTTCCCTCTCTCAGAGTTTGTGGCACTTAAATGAACAGGAGAATCTGCGTGAGCAAGACGTTGGCTGTAAATATTTTGTTAGTAATTCATCCTAACTTCCTACTAAATAGTCCTTCAATTTTTTCTTTAGTAACATAATAAACAGCAAGTTTCTTCAGCAGAGGAAAGCTGTAATTTGGGATGCCACCCTTACAGAAAGAGAAGGAGCATTTCTTCTGAGCTGGCATGAAGGTGTTCAGGTTCTCACTAGTGGATCACTGTACCCTGACTGGCCATGCCTGTGTGTTCTGATGCTTGGGGCTGGGTGTTCAGTCCCTTGAGTGCTTGTATGCAGGTAAGGGTCTAGGGGAGTGTACGCACGCGCTTATATACACTGAAGACTCCTGGATCCTTAAGTTAAACCTGCTTCACTTTATACACAGTTGTTTGGCTCTGTGTCCCCACCCAAATCTCATCTTGAATTGTAATCCCCATGTGACAAGAAGGGGACCTGCGAGGAGGTGATTGGATCATGAGGGTGATTTCCCCCATGCTGTTCTCCTGAGAGTGAGTAAGTTCTGACGAGATCTGATGGTTTTATAGGTTGTGGTTTCCTCTCTCTCACTCTCTCCTGTTGCCATGTAAGACATGCCTGCTTCCTCTTCTGCCATGATTGTAAGTTTCCTGAGGACTCCCCAGCCAAGTGGAACTGTGAGTCAATTGAACCTCCTTTCTTTATAAACTACTCAGTCTCGGGTATTTATTTATAGCAATATGAGAACAGACATGTGGATGGACACATGGCTTTCCATCTCAAGGACTGTGACACTGGGGGTGGCACACGACTGTGTCTTCCATCATTCCTCTATTCAGTCTCAGATAGAAACAATGGTTAGTTCCATCCAGAAGCATCAAAGAAATCAACAAGCTGCTCAGTTTCACCAAACAGGCCTCTCTTCATGTGGGCAAAGCCTGGATCTACCACTTTCTCATTCTCTCTCTCTCTTTCACCCACCCAGCTCTGGCTCCCCTCTCTTTCTCTCAAAAACAAAATCAATGAAAAAAATACTTTATCCTTACCTCCTAATTGGTTTTCTCTCAAATTTCATAATCACTACCTGAGATTGCTTAATATAACGTTGATTTGGGTCTAAAGGCCCATCTAAGTTTGAATTGCTGTGATTCGAGAACTTTCTTTTCTTTCTTTCCTTTTTTTCTGACATGTAAGTACTCCAGTTTTAAAATTCGCATAGCAAAGGGTAGAGCCACCCTCTACCTCCTTCCCCTGAATGTGTGTGGCTTTCTTGATTATTTTTCAAAATATTTTTCTACAACGTCATCAGACCCTAGAAATAACATTGGTAGCCTTATAGATACAGCTTCAAACAAGGGCCCTCCTTCCAAAGCCATGGCAGAAGGTGAACAGCTTGTGTAAGCTGCTGCCTGAGTGAAACAAAGGGAAGATGCAAGGTATGTATTTATATTTACATGAAGGAACTGTTCAGGGTATGTGATAATCAGGCAGGGAACTGGAGTGAGTCTTCTCACCTAATACTTTATATTGTTGAATTATTGAGCTATGTAAATAGTTATCATTTTGAAAACTTAAAAGACAGTAAGTTTAGAAACAAAAACAAGAAACCATTGACTTGGGCTGTTCAATTGGCCTTTGGGAGTGGTATGATGGTGATGTACAGAATATTTTCCAACAAAAACTGGCAAAATTTTTTTTAAATGGGTCAATATATTTGGCATGGTCTGCTGAACTCATCAATTAGCTTGGTCACTCTTCTGCTTTACAGTGACAGTTGACTTGGAGCTCTACAAACACAGCCTGAGAGAAACCCTAATGTAGGGTCACCTAGGACAATGTGTTTCTAAATATGGAAGCCAGTGGGTTGGGGAAGGGTGTGAGCTAAGGAACTCATAGTAGAAATAGCATGCAGGAATGAAAATTTGGGAAACTGAGTCAAGGCACTTAGGAGACATTTTCAAGTGGTGTCCATTTTCTTGTTACCCTCAAGTATGATAAACTATTTCAAGAAGCTGGTTTTAATAATGAATACTCTCTTTCCACAAAAAGTCAAAGGTGATCGTTTCCAACCTGCAGGGCAGCGTAGGCCATTGTCACAGGTCTCCAGGAGGGGTGCTTGCCAAGGGCATAATTTAGCTGAAATTAAGGATCTATCTGAGCTCCAGCTGCAGACCAAGCAGCCATTAAAGAAAGGCAGCTGTTCCCTCTGCTCTTTCGTTTTCCTTGTTTTTGTCCGCTCTCATCCAAAACACCATCCTCTATTCTGTTTTGTTTCATGAATCCCATGTGGACAAGAGAACAGATAGCTGAAGGCACACAACAAGTGTGCTTTCTTGCTTTCCTTCGTTCCTTTGTTCCTTCGTTCCTTCATTCCTTCTTTCCTTCGTTCCTTCATTCCTTCTTTCCTTCTTTCTTTCCTTCCTTCCTTCCTTTCTTCTGTCTTAAAGCAAAATTTCAAAAACATGTCTTGGTTTGTTTAGAGGCAGCAAGATGATTGATCCACTTTATTTTGATCACTGCTGCACACACACCTGTGTAAGGAAGGAGGCGGTAGGGAAAGTAAAAAACAAAACAGTGGACTCATCAGCCAGAGCCAGTGTTTATGTGTAAGTGATACAGAGACTAAGCTGAGTAACTCAATAGTAAAATAGGTCTGTTTCAGGGCTGCTGCCATTAAGAAAATAACACTAATACAAGACACATGTGGGTGATGGTCAGGACATGTCCCCAGAGCTCGTGGGTAGCTCAAGCTGGGGATCAAGGCTGAGCGCTCACCCCTAGCTCACAACCTTTGCTATGATCCCAGGTCAGAACCTGGTAATACAATTTTCTGCCAAAGTGGGGGAATCCATGTGTTCCCAATGACCCATCCGGAGGGTTTGTTTTGATCTATTAGATCGTGGAATCCTTGACCTTTAAAGTTTGAGATCTTTGGGTTTTGCCTGGCCCTTTTTCAGAGGAGTAGTAGCCCAGAGAAGTTAAGTGACTTACCCAAGGTCACACAGCAGCATCAAGACCAGCACTTTGATATTAATAGCTATGTTCAGTTAGTGTTGCCGAAGAAATAAGGTGAACCACACACCACTTCTACTTATGCAACATGCTAGGTTTGGGTACCAGTCTAATTCTGAGAAATTGTTATGAGAATGTATTCTCAAACATCACAGCATTACGTGAATCAACCAAAAACTCATAAAAACAATGACAAATATTATTTGAGATTCCTCAACTTGTGATGGCTGTTTCCTTTTTGAAGCCATTTCTCTTTATTTTGCTCATGTTTTGAGTCTCAGCTTGAAGGTCACCAGTCAGGAGACCCTCTCTACTGACCCAGTCCAAAGTTACCTTGTCCCCACCATGTCCTAGTCACATCCTGTCGCCTTCCTTGTTTCCTTCCCAGTCTGAAATGATGGTGGTTGTTCATCTGTTTACTTATTTATTGTCTTTTTCACTTTCTGAAATGTGAGATCTGTGAGGACAGGGATCCTTGACCTTGACCATTTTGTTGAATTCCCAGTGCCAGGCACATAGTAGGCACACAGTGTATATATAGGTATATAGATATACACAGATGAATATATATAGATACATGTATATATATGTACGTATATTGCATGTATGAATGAATTCCACTGTGGATTCAACTTTTCCTTCCCTAAAACCTCCATGCTTTGTCTTTTACACACCTTATGGCACTAGCATTCTGCCTTACACGCTCACCCCATCCCGCCCCATCTAGCCCCTTCAAAACTAAAAGGACTTTGAAGGCATCTGTGTTTGCACCTGCAGCAGTGCTTAGAATCATGCCCTGCCCACGTTGGTTCTAAAATTCAGTTGAGGCAGGAACATAGATACATAGACCAGGAGGTTTTGGAGCTTGTCCGTAAGATACAAGTCAACTCACCCTTTCTAAACCACTGGGCTAAAGGAAGGCATGCATTTAAACACAGAGTTTCCATCACAACTAATTAATGTTTTGGTCTCTCCCTTTCTTCTGGACTTGAAGCTGGGCACAGCCAAAATATGGTGTTAAACAAAGATATCTTGGACCAAATTCTTGTTTGTGTCTCCTCAACAGCTACTTCCAGCTGGCTTTGTTTAAGTGATCATGGGATAAAATTTCATCACGATCACCAGTGAACGTGACGAAAGACTGCTTCATCTATCTACTCCAGGGCTGGTGTTCAGAAGTCCCTCAGCCCAAAATGGGACATAAGACATTGAGGGAGGGAGCCATCACCCCAGCGGAGAGCCCCACCCTCAGGCAGCCAGGTTACAACGTGGGACCAAGACTGCTCATGCAGAGGGGTGAGCAGTGTTGTTGGAATCAGATAGATATGAGTTCTAATCACAGCTCTCTTATGGACGGGTTGGTTGACTTTGGGCCATTGGATATCGGTTTTCTCATCTGGAAAATGGGTATAAAACATATCTTACATCTTATATGGCTGATCAGAAAAATGAATGTTTGTAGAATGCCTGGAACAGAGTAACCACTTAACAAAGGTAGTTCTTACTGCTCTTACTAGTGCTGTTTACTTACTACTGTTCTCTTGTGTTTAAAATCCAAACCCATTTCTGTGCCTTCAGCCCCCAAGCAGCAGAGATCTGTCCCACCTTAGGGCCTTAGTACTCACTGTTATTTCCACTTGGGATGCTGGTCCCACTTCCCCTGCCTCCCACTATGGCGTGGCTGGTTCTTATTTCATGATTGGGATGTCAGCTCAAATGTCATTTCTCAAAGAGGCCTGCTCTGATGGCCTCGTCCAAAGGAGCCGCACTCTAAGCCCTTTCCAGGTTATTCCGCTCTTCATCCTTCATGACTCCTCAGCCTCTGACACTGTCCCATTTGCTTATTTGACATTGATGCTTTTTCCCTTGTGCACCTGCAGCCTATGAGCTTCCTAAGAGCCAGGACCTTCCTTGCTTTTCTCATTGCTGTATCTCTAGCACCTGCCACGCAGCAAGTGCACCACAAAGACATGTTGAATGCAGGTGTAGGTAACAAACATACCCGCAGGAAAACAACTCCCCAAAAAGACTGATAAGAACCGAGAACAGGACCAGCTACATAATTGGCAGAGCCCAGTGCAAAATGAAAATGCAAGGCCCCTTCTTCAAAAGTATTCTAAATTTCAAGATGATGACAGCAAAGCGTTAGACCAAGAGCAGGACCCTTCCATGCAACCACACAGGTCTCCTTCCCATGAAGCCAGCCCCACCCGGAATGCCATGGTAGATAGCTAGAGAAGTTCTTTTGAGGTGGGCAAGGCCTGGGAATCACACCATGGAGCCAGCCTCAGCAGACACTGTTCAGGCTGCACTTTCTCCTGCACCTCTTCCTCCTCTTACCCCACCTTCTAGACACTCGAGAAAACTGGTTCCAAGTGGGTCCCATTCCTGCTCCCAAACCCCAAACCCGTCTGTGTGACTCTTCCCATCTCCAGGACCCCTTTCAGGGTATTACTTCTGAGTATAGTCACATTATGAAGAGCTTTCAGAAGGGTAATGAGAGAGAAAGCCTTCACACCACAGAGGACAACAGCTTTGAAACCACTGGGATGGCAGAGGAGAAGGGGAGCCCAGGAACAGGGCAGCCACAGACAGATGTGTATGTCACACACTGCAAAAGGCCCTTCTGAGGGATGAGCAAGGACTAAAATCCAGCCTGTGCTGCAGTTACCAAGCAGTGTACCTATTACAGGGAGGCACCTGCCAAGGGAAAGGACACCACTATTCGCTTGAGAAGCTATGTGTCTGCCTGGAGTGGGGCATCATTTTCTAATTTGCACAAAAGCATGGTATAGTTTAGACAAAGGACGCTTTCCAAGCAGCTGAGAGAACTTAAGAGTGTAACCAAAAGCAAAAAAAGAAAGGAAGAAAACAATGCAATAAAAACAAACACTCTTCCATTTCTTCTAATTAGACTGGTCTGCTCACTGCCCAGAGGCAAGTGGAGACACAAACATGAAGATCGTCGGCAAAATCCACATACGGTGGCTATCAGTACATGACGTGCAACTGGAAATGGAGTGGCTCATTTCCCCCTGCTGGCCCCCAGGACATGGTACATATTCCTTCAAACCTTGGCAGAGGGCCCAGTGGTGGCAATTTTCTGGGATCTAGTTGGAGGTGGAGTTGGGAGCCAGAAAGAGTGAGAGAACACTGGTACAGATTGAGATCGAAATAGGGCTTTCTGGGCAGCTTGTAGTGTGGGAGCGGATACCCAGGTTTCACTGGCGCTTGCTTTCGTGTGGCTTTGAAGGATTCTTTGAGCCCTGGTGCACTTGCTGGGAGGGATCTGTCCTCTCCTCTTGGCTGGGAATCTCCCAGGACCACTAGCAAAGAGAAGGAAGTCCTCTCTCTGTTCCCCTTGGAAGTCTGACATGGCGACTCTGTGGACAAGGGTAGCTGGTGCCCAATGGCAACTTCCCAGGAACTGGCCTCTAACAGAGGCCCCAGGGACTCTTATCCAATGCCCTTGGTAAAGCATTACATCCTCTCCACCAGGAGAGGGTCAAAATGGAGATGTGATGCCTGGATCCCTCTTCAAGAAAGAACTGGCCGCCTCTATTAGTCCATTTTTATACTGCTATGAAGAAATACCCAAGACTAGGTAATTTGTGGAGAAAAAGAGGTTTAACGGACTCACAGTTCCACATGGCTGGGGAGGCCTCATAATCATGCCAGAAGATGAGGGAGAAGCAAAGGCACATCTTACATAGTGGCAGGCGAGAGAGCATGTGCAAAGGAGCTGTCCTTTATAAAACCATCAGATCTTGTGAGACTTATTCACCATCATAAAAACAGCACTGGAAAAGCCTGTCCTCATGATTCAATGAAGTCCCACCAGGTTCCTCCCACGACACGTAGGGATTATAGGAGTTACAATTCAGGATGAGATCTGGGTGGGCACACAGCCAAACCATATCACCACCCTTTCTTTAACTGCCTTTAAAAAGTCTCTGGTTTTAAGATGGGACTTTTACCCAGATCGCCAGAACTGGGGAAGAAGAAATGTGGATTTTGGTATTTGATTTTGGTTTGAAGTACCCAGTTCCACCAGTTTACAGTGGGATAGAGGGATGACGTGGAAACTGGGGGGGATACTCTGGTGTTTGAGTGAAGTGTTTTGCAACCATGGTATCAATGAATTCTCACAGCACAACTACCCAGTGCTTTATAGAAACTGAGGCCAAGAAAGAAACATTTATCGTGTCAACTCTCCCCTGAGCAATACAGTAGGTTGCTCATCTCATGTGTTAAACAACCCTGTTAGATGGCTGTTAGTATTCATTTCCATTTTACAGATGAGGAAGCTAGAGTTCTGAGCAGTCAAGGAACAGACCCAAGGTTTATAAAACCAGGAAGTGGTATTCCTGGGATTCAAACTCAAGAATCAGATTCTTTCAATTCTGCTGCTCTCTCAAGGTGAGGACTCCCTACAGCATATGTTCTGGGCTAAACTATAAAGGCCCAGATTCTATGTGAAAGGACAGAAAATATTTTCCCACTCTGGATGAAGGTAAAAACGGACAGGAAGTTCTTTTTTTTTTTTTTCTGATGGAGTCTCACTCTGTCGCCCAGACTGGAGTGCAGTGGCGTGATCTCAGCTCACTACAACTTCTGCCTCCCAGGTTCAAGCGATTCTCCTACCTCAGCCTCCTGAGTAGCTGGGACTACAGGAACGCACCACCATGCCCAGCTAATTTTTGTATTTTTAGTAAAGACAAGGTTTCACCATGTGGGCCAGGATGGTCTTCATCTCCTGACCTCGTGATCCACCCACCTCAGCCTCCCAAAGTGCTGGGATTACAGGCGTGAGCCACCGTGCCTGGCCGACAGGAAGTTCTTTGTTAGCATGTTTCAAAAGTCAAGTGGTGAAACTTCCCAGCCACCATCTGGGTGGGAAAAGCCTTGCCCTCCCATGCCGTCCATGGCAACCGGAACTGAACAAAGCCAACAAGTCGATGGCAAACACATCCTTAACCTCCTCCCAACCCACACACACCCTGAACCATGAGATTTGCAACTGCCAAGGGCCTCGTCTTGGCTAGAAACCAGCCCAGCATCATGATCCAGGCCTCGGAGGCTAAACCCCTGGGTAGGGAAAAAATCCTGCCCTTTACAAGTTCGTTCCTTTCTCAGTTTTATTAACCAGAAGGCTGAGAGCTGACTGTGGGTTTGCAATACCAGTTACCAGCTGGTGGAATCAGAGAGCAAAGCCCTTTCTCCTGGAACCAGCCTGGAGGCCACGCCAAGCCACCAGATGGGCGGTAAAATCTTTTAAACAGCTGCTGTCTATGGCTATGCCACTACTGGAGTTGTAAGTTGATTTTATAGGGATTGTAGGCAAACAGAGCCCTTCAGACTGAAAATCAAAATGACCATCTTACAAAAGCTTGTTCAACTTCCCAGCATCTTAGGAGTGTAGCTGCTCCCTGGAGTTTAGCTTGGGGAACCCTAGGCTCTTTTATACTCTGGGGCCATAATGAGGAACTGTTGCCAATAAAAGAGAATTGCACAGCAATGACAACATCCATGGATTGAACGCTTGCCATGTATTTAGCAGGTGTTGTCTCATTTAATCCTCGTGACAACCGCGTAAGTAGACAATATTTGATCCATTCAATAGATGGGTATTTCAAGGCTTAGAGGTGTTAAGGATTCACCCAGAATTACACACCTGGAAATTGGTAGAGAGGGAATTTGAATCAAGGTGTTCCTAATGATAAAACCTAGGCCTTTACCTTTGGGGATTTTCCCCACTCATAATGATTCCCATCCATCTGTGGAACAATACCCACCTTGGAACAAATAATCATAAAAGAAATGAGTAACTCAAATAGAAAAAAGGGTCTATGGCTCAGTGCTCAGTAACACATGGCTACACAGCCTCCTGGGTCTTGTGACTCCACATTCCATGTGCTGCCTCAGTTTCCCCAGTTATAAAATGAGGATGGTAGGATTATCCCTTCATTGGGTTGTGTTGAGAAGTGATAAGATAATAAATGTAAAATGCTTAGCATGAAGCTTGACCTATATTTAAGAATCCAATCAACGTTGGCTCTTATTATTATTTGTCTTATTACCATTATCTATAAAAGGATATAGGGCATCCCTTTGTTCTGTTCCCTTAAGACCATTTCAGTGCATGGATCATGTCTGTACTGGGAAGAAAAATGTATGAGAGTTCTGCCTCGCTTTGTTTTTAGGAGCCAAACTAGTCCCCTCTTTCTTTCACCATATTGGTAGAAAGTTCATAACATTCAAACCAGATCCTGTTTAACCTTTTGCCCAACATAGCTTTACCTACTTCAAACCCCTTTGGCTCTCTGAGGCCTGGCTTCCTTCAGGCTCAGGCTATAAATGTTTGACTTTGATTTGAGATACATGACAATAAATTAGGGGACATTTATCAAAGCTGCTTTTTGCATAAATTACTGCATTATACAAATACACTTAGCAGGATCCTGCTTCTTTGATGTTGGGAGCAAAGATTTATGTGCAATGGAGTTTTTATTTATCTGCCCTGTTCACCTCTACAAGAGCTGGACATATTCCTCAATTAGTTCCATACTTCTTGAAATGACATGTATCTCTTGCAACTTGAGTAGAGGGAACAAAGACACTTAAACGCCATCTGAGTGGATATTTTAAGGAGAGGAGAAGCATTATCTGACCGAGAGTGTCTCTGAACTCTTTCTCCTGAGAGAGGATTGAAAGGCATTGAAAAATCTGTTGCTCTGGAATTCTCCCCCACCATAAAAAAAAAAAAAAAGAGGAAGGCATTTACTCCTTAACATTATTTATTATTATTATTCTCATCATTACCATCATCATTATTAAGAGGGCCACAGAAACGTAAGTATCTATTTCCAAATTCAAGTAGGTTAAGCAATACAGAGATCTCCTTGTCGTGGTCTTCTGGTTTCTCACCCACTGAGTAAATTTCACGGAGTAAAGGTCTGTGTGGCCTGGGGAATGGGCCAAGATTTTTAGGTTCATTGGCCATTAAACTTTTTTCATGCATTCATTAAGGTGATTCCCCTAAAATTACCTTTTTTTCCTAAAGAAGAACATTTTGAAAAGGAAAATTACCAACTCCTGTTGCGGTTATTTCACAAATGATGATGCAGTTGTCAGAACACAGGGCTTGAAGTGGAGATATGGTCATGGCCCGAAAGTGTAGCAGCCTGAATGGAGCGGGACAGCCCCTTCCATGTAGCTCCTGCCCGTTTTCAGAAATGGGCTCCAGGGTTGCTCCTAGTGGAATTCTAGGAATACCATATGGGTAACCCTCTGTCCCTCAGACAGCAGCCACCACTGTGAAGACAGGGAAGATGAGACAGAGACCTGGGGCGAGAAAGCTTCATGAGTGTCACCCCATGCAGGCAGGAGGAAGTCTCTTAGGCTCTGTGCTACAGTGCAAGCAGACAGGCTGGCAGGCAGGGACCCACACCAGCAGCCATTGGTGGGAAGCACTGTCCCCATGCCGACAGCTGTGACTCATGCCCAGGGCAGCCCCCTCTGGCGCTAGAAATCAGGGGGAAAGCAGTTCTCTACCTTAGCAGCAAAACTACACCTCCATCCTTCCCTCAAGCTGCTGGAGAACATTCCTCCCCTTACCTCATTTACCACTTACCTCATTTGTAGCCCAGCATCTTATCCTCATTCTCAGTGGAGTCATCCATAGTCCCTGAAGCCCCTACAATGTGTAGACAAAGCAGAGAACACAAGTTAAAAAGGCCCAACTTAGGGAAGGATTTGGCTGAGTGAAGATGAGAAGAAATGGCCCTTCAAAATGGAAAGAGAGTCAGATAGAGGAGGCAGAGTTATTTAGGAATAATAATGCTATTATAGTAATGTTTGCATTTATTGAGCACCTGTTCTAGCCATGCACTAATGTACTGTGTCACCTAACTCTCCCACCACCTAAAGGATTGAGACTGTCGTTGGCTCCATCTTACAGATGAGCAAACTGAGGTTCCAAGAGATTACGTAGCTTTCCCTGTTACTCAACTTGTAAACTGCAGAGCTGGGATACAAACCCAGTCTGACTGCAAATATTCCTACTGGAGGAAAACCAGCAGGGCTAGAGTGGCTGTGTGGGCACTGGGATCAGCAGCAGCACACGTTCGTTACTAGGCAGCTGCACAAACACACATCATAGAAGGGCACCCATAGAGGCATAATTCCAGTCCCGCTCTCTGCAGGATCACAGCACCTGGTGGGAGAAATGATAGCAAAAGGCAGAGTTTGGGTTTCTAATTAGGAAGGACTTGAACACCCTATTAAAGAATTTGTGAAACTTCATGAGAAACAGTGGCCATGCAAGAGGGGCCTAAGACTTTCTGGCCACACCTATCTGCAGGCAGCACTTGAATGGTCTCCCTTGCCGAAGAGTCTGCTTATGCAGTGACCTTGCGCTGGCCGTGCAAAGTAATAAAAACAGAAAGGCCCTTCCTATGTGTCTGGGAATCACCTCAAGGTTGGCTATTCCCCTATGCCGTGGACTCCACACCACCCTACGTCCAACCACGAGGCCTCCACCTCAAGGGTATTCAGCTGAAAGTCACTGCTAACTCTTTCAGACACTGGACAGAAACACCCTCCCATCCCAGTCCACCACACAATTGGTGAAGAGAGTGGAGGTCAGAGAGTTCATAATTTATTGAGTATTTTGGCGGAAATGCACAAAAAGTGTATTTCGAACTCCAGACTTTGTAGAATTCTATTCTTCCCATAATAGCTATCTGACTTTGGACAATTTTCCTACCTTTCCACTCCTTTCCACATCCAAAAAAAGGTGGATTACACTACATTTCCTATAAAGTTCTTGTAAAGATTAAAAAAACTCTTGCTCAGGGCAAAGCAAATCTTGCCCAGTGCCTGACACATACTTGGTGCTCAGGTTAAGCTAACATCATTCTCCCCAAGTCTATTCCAACTGGCAAGTCTTGTTGTTTGATGAAGACACATTTTTAAGTAAACTTTATTTTTAGATTTGCAGAGTTATCATGAAGATAGTGAGGCAGGAGAATAGGGTCTGGAGGTAGGGAGCCTAACGCCATTTCACGCTGACTTCCTAGAACTAAATTGAAAGGAAAACCCCAACTTTCCCTGACTAAGTAACAAAAGGATTAGAGGCTACTGATTCTGATACTGATTGCAGGCCACCACTTCACTTACACTTCACCCCATGGCCAATGGGAAACCTCTAGGGGGTACTTGGACCCAAGAAGATTCTGTACTTGGGGCCCTTGAGCTGCTGCTCAGCCCACTCCCACAGTGTGGAGTGTACTTTCACTTTCAAGAAATCTCTGCTTTCATTGCTTCATTCTTTCCTTTCTTTGCTGTGCATTTTGTCCAATTCTTTGTTCAAAACGCCAAGAACCTGGACAACTTGCAGTCCAGACCATCTACCAGTAATGACAGTATAAAGAATTCCCACATATTCCCTACCCAGTTTCCCTGTTATTAACACTTTAACATTAATATGTTACACGTGTCATAATTAATAAGCCAATAGTAATACATTATTATTAACTAATGTCATTTTCTGTTTCAGGATCCCATCCAGGACCCCACATGACATTTGGTCCTCATGTCTCCTTGGGCTCCTCTGAGTTGTGACCATTTCTCAGGCCTTCCTTGTTTTTGATGACCTTGGCAATTTTGAAGAGGACCAGTCAGGTTTTTGCAGAATGTCTCTCAACTGAAATTTTTCTGATATTTTTCTCATGGTTAGAGTGGGATGATGTGTTTTGGGGAGGAGGATGACAGAGATAAAGTGTCATTCCCATCACATCATATCAAGGGACCACACTGCCAACATGACTTACCACTGTTGATGTTGACCTTGATCATCTGGCTCAAGTACCATCGTGAAGTGATTCTTTCTTTTCTCACTTTTCACACAGTGCTCTTTGGAAGAAAGTTACTATGTGCAGCCCACACTTAAGGAGTGGAGAATTGTCCTCAACTTCTTTAAGTGCGCGGTATCTACATAAATTATTTTGCATTCTTCTGCACAGAAAATTGATGTATTCTTCCCCATTTATTTGTTTACCCAACTGTTTATTTATATCATCATGAACTTGTGGGTATTTATTTTATTCTTTAGGTATAACCCAATGCTACTTTATTGTATTGCTCAAATTGCTCTAGCTCTGGCCATTGGGAGCTTTGTGCTGTATCTCTCAGACATAGTCCCAACATTGGGGGTTTGGTCTGATGGCTTGATTTGGGTTTGGTTTTGTCTTGCTTTTAGCACTTTCTTGCTTTCTAGCACTATAGCATGCTTCCAACTTATAGATTTGTTGCCCCAGATCTAGAATCCTAGAATCCGCCATTTCGCTAAAGCCTGATTCCATTTATTGGAGAATGGTATTATAAACCAAGATCAGGGAACTAGACATGGACATCACAACTAGATATGGTATCACTACTAAGCCCTTTCAGCTGGCAGTGCAACAAGACATAGGTATGTATACTAACCTATGAATACACACATATGTATAAAAATGTCTACATGTAAATATGTTTCCATATCAGGCTAAACATGAGTCCACCGTGATGTCTCTTAACTGTAAACCATTACTATATGGCTTTATTTTAACCTCAGACCCGTGTCTGTAACCAACCACTCCAACCATGAAAATCTTGGCTCCCACCCTCTGCCATTGTTTACTTAGTAGTTCTGCTCCAATGCACATGTCTAGTAATTTCCAAATTGCTAACCTCTCCCTTTGTAGGAAACAACTATATCAACTAGAGTACAGTGCTTATGTACGTTTCCCTTGTCTTACAGACTCCCCTCATTTTCAGTTACTTAAGCCAGCATCTTATTCTCCCATCTATTTCAGTGAAGTTGGTTTATACATTTGTAATATAGTTAGGTTCCTTTGTCACATTCGGCACTCCATCTTGGGATTCCCCAACCTCTTAAGTTATTATTTTTTAATTTGCAGACATTAAGGTTTACTCTTTGCCCTGTAAAGTTCTGTGGATTTTGACAAATGCGTCATATTCATCATTACAATGACATACAGAATCGTTTCCCTCACCTAAAAAATCTACTGTGCTTCATCTCATCAATCATCCCCCTGCCTCACCATGAATCCCTGGCAACCACTGATCTTTTTACTGTCTCTGTTATTTTTACCTTTTCCAGAATGTCATATAGGTGAAATCACACAATATGTAGCTTCTTCAGATTGACTTTTTTCATTTTGCATTGTCTTTTGGAAGCTTGCTAATTCATTTATTTTTATTACCGAAAACAATAAAACTGTGGTGTGAGCATGCCACAATTAATTCATTCATTCACCTATTGAAGGACATACTGGTTGCTTTCAGTTTTGAGCAATTATGAATAAAGCTACTATAAACATTCGCATGAAGGTTTTTGTGTAGCTGTGTCTTCAAGTCAGTTGGGAAAATCCTTAGGGGTTGAACTACTGGATCATATAGTCAGATTAGGTTTAGCTTAATAAGAAACTACCATGCCAGGTGCAGTGACTCATGCCTGTAATCCCAGTACTTTGAGAGGTCAAGGCAGGAGGATTTCTTGGGGCCAGGAGTTCAAAACCAGCCTGGGCAACAAAAGGAGATCTTAGCTCTACAAAAAATCAAAAAAAGTTAGCCAGGCTTATTGGTTAGCCACACACCTGTGGTTCCAGCTACACTTGAGGCTGAGGCAGGAGGATGGCTTGAGCCCAGGAGGTCAAGGCTACTGTGAGCCATGTTTGTACCACTGCACTCCAGCCTGGGTGACAGAGCAAGATACTGTCTCAAAAAAGAAAAAAAAAAAAAACTACCAAAATGTCTTCCAAAGTGATTGCACCATTTGCATTCCCACTAGCAATGAATAAGAGTTCCTGTTGCTGCATAATCAGCAGTTGGTATCATCAGTTTTTGGATTTTACTCCTCCTCATAGATGTGTAGTGGTGTCTCATTGTTATTTTAATGTGCAATTCCTTACTGACACATGATGCCAAGTATTTTTCCTTACTCCTATTTGCCATCTGCATCTCTTTTTTTAGTAAGGTATTTGTTCAAACCTTTTGCCCATTTTTAAATTGAGTCATTATGTTTTCTCACAGTTCAATTTTAAGAGTGCTTTGTATATTTTTAATAAATTATTTTTTTCTTATCTCTGTCATACTTTTGGGGCCAGCTCCATTCGTGTTGTCCCTATCTCCCTGCATCTGAATCATTCTGAGTTTAGAATACATGAAATGTTTCATGTCCCCAACCGTGCATACCAAAGCTCAGAGAATTAAAAATGAGCAGTTTCCCAGCTGTGACCACCACTTAGCTGCCTAAGAGTCCTGGCTGAGCCTGAAAAAGCTCAGTCAGACTGAGCCCACCCCTTTTGGACATCCCTAAGGTCCCCAGTAAACAAGGCCCCCAGTAAACAAGGCCCCCAGTAGACTTCAGAAATTGCCCGTGTACCTCATGAGATGATATGCTTGGGGGAGCTCCCCTCATCCTCATCCCAGAGCTGCCTCAGCAACAATTTCAAAGCAATGCACCCAAAGGCTATAATGTTTTAAGCTGCAAGTGTCCTTGAAGACCATTTAGTTCATTTTACAAATGAACAAACTGAGGTTCAGCTCATAGACGTTACTAGGTGTTGCACCAGAAAAAGGCAAACAGATTTTGATATATTTAGGATTATTCACAGTTAAACTCTTCAATTTCTTGCTATTCAAATGAAAAAATATCAGCATCACATCGGAGAATATTAGAAATACAAACTCTTAGTCCCCAGTTCATACCTGTTGAATCAGAACTTGCATTTGAAGAAATGCCCCCTCCAAAGTTTATTTGAATGTTCACTGAAGTTTAGGAACTTTGTCTTAAGTCAGTGGTTTCTCAAATCATTATCGAGTATTTACTACAAGTTTGTCCCACCTGTGGCCCATGGGCTGCATGTGGCCCGAGATGGCTTTGAATGTGGCCCAACACAAATCTGTAAACTTTCTTAAAACATTGTGAGATTTTTTGTGTGCGATTTTTTTGTTGTTGTTTTCAGCTCGAGAGCTCTCATTAGTGTTCATGTATTTTATGTGTGGCCCAAGACAATTCTACTTCCAGTGTGGCCCAGGGAAGCCAAAAGATTGGACGCCCCTCATCTATGACGTGGCAAGCATTGTGCCGAGCATTAGGGATTTATCACAAGACAGATAATCGCACCTGATCTCATGGAGTTAGTCTTGAGTGGACACCGACATCCACAAATTACTTCTCAAGTAACTGGTTCCTTGGCTATATTTGTGATTTATACCATAATAAAAGAGTGTATTTGAGAATCAGAGACCTGGAGGATGGATGGGTAGGCTAAGCCTAGGCTAAAGACAACATGGAGGATGAATCCATGTGCATGGCGAATCATGAAGAAAAAAGAGGGTAATGGCAAGGGTTCCCAACGACTTTTGATCCTGGCATCCTGCAGAGCATTGCATAGCACTGATGTTCTGCAGAGCAAGACCCTTTAAAAAGCACTGCCCTAGAAGTTACCTGACCCTCCCCAAGACCTAAAAGGATGGTGGAGTGGGAGCCCAAACCCAGTTCTTCTGTTTCCTAAAACTAAGGCCTTTTCGTCACACCAGGCGACCCTGTCCCAGTCACTGAGAGGACCCCAGGATGACAGAGACTGAGGCCCTGGGCATCCGGTTGGCTGCCAGCCAGGCTGGACACACATGCGAGTTATTTTCATGGGGCAGCAAATTCTGGAAAATATGTGGTTTAGAAGCAACATAATTATCATCCTCTAAAATTAGGCTCATAGTCTAAACAACCCCAAGTCTTCCTTCTGCAAAAAAACAAACAATCGCAGGCAGGAAGCCTGCAGTGATGCATGTCATGTTGGCCAACAGGCCTGCTAGTCTCCCTGCTGAGCTGAAAAGGCAAACAGCATGCAAAAATGTAAATATTATATTATTTTTCAAATACCACCTTTTCCATTCTCGCCCCAGCTGGCTCTGTCTGTCCACCTCGGCGCCCTCTGGAGACCCCACTCCACCCCCGCAAGCTTTGGCCGCAAAAGACATAGATGCAGTTTTTCAGAAGCCATTATCTAAACTGCTGATGTAATAAGGCCCTAGTATATGAAATTCACTTAATAACTCACGCGTAGTTATTTATTGTGAACCTGGGTGCATTCTCCTTGATTCCATTTCCCAGCGAAATATAACTGCAGCTTTCATCATGAGCGCCTGAATTTATGGCAAACAGACCAAGTGACATTAAGAAAGCCGCACAATCCCTTCATTCAGTCTTTAATAAGGAAGCCAAGGAAAAATTATCCTAGCTGGTTTGCGGGTGACAGCACAAGAACTTTCTGGAGTCAGAAAGTTAGCACTGCGCCTCCTTGTCAGCCCATTAAAAAGCAAAGCTGGCATGGCATGATATTAGAACCATGTGTGAGAAGGAATTTCTCCTCTGGTAAGACATTCCAAATACTGTCTCCGAGCCAAAGACTTTGGTGTTAGACTAATTTAAGCAGCATGTTGAAATCAGCGCTCAGGACTTTGATCATACGGAGATCGTTTGTTACAAATTGAACTAACCCAGTCTCTATTTCTGGCGGATCAGAACTTTGGATTTGTTGAATTAAATGCCTCATTTAGTGCCGTTTGCACATGAAAAGAAACGCTACACTCAAGAATCTGATAGTGAATTTTTCACCTAACCAACAGGTCTACTTTTTTATTACTTTTAAACCTAATCCATACTCGGTCCACACTGTTCCTAATAACCCCAGGGCTGTTCAGAGTGAAGTTTTAAATCAACTTCCATGTTACTGGGGGCTGGCGGGGGGCGGGCATTGAGGGGCGGTGGCAGAGTAACAGGGATTTCTGAACCATCCTTGAATTATCAAACCATGTAATAACATATTGAAACTCAGTACCAAAATAACAGAAAAAAAAGAAAAGAAAAATAAATTAGTCCGCGTTGTTATTTACTGTCTAAATAACCCAGTTTCCTTTCATGACAACTGTGGGCTAAAAGAGCAAAATGATTTTGCAGACCTGTGATTTTTGTGCTGTTGCCTGTCTGGTCCCGTTGAAACTATTGAGAGAAGAGGGTTAAAAGGGCACAAAATAGACCATTTCCACATATGGCTACACTTTCTTTTCATTTTTGAAGTTATAATATCTTTAACTGTAGATAATGATATTATAAACTGTCATTTAGTGCATTTTAAGTATATTACATACATGAAACAAAGATCTAGAAGGAGCTGCAGCTGAAATCTTAACAAAAACATTGTGACTCAAATCCACCAAGCAGGAGACAGGTATCGAGTTTGCTGAGAATGTCCCAGAGCAGATAATCACAAACACAAATTGAGACCTGACTCCTGAGCATAAATCGTGATCCCAGCCAAGGCTGGGCAATGATGATTTAATAGTAATTAACTGTTAATTATTAACACTCAGGGGTCAACAAATTACTACTTTTGGGTAACGTTTTACTTTTGTATTATACGTTTCCTCTGTAACTGTTTTTTCCCATAATTTACTTATTTTTCCCATAATTTACTTCCTGGTGGGGGTAGTAAGGGTGGTGGGGTAGTGGAGATGGTGGGGGCAAGTGTTTGAGAACTCTCTCTGCTTCAGTTGTTAAAAAACGCTGACATCTCCTCAACTAGAACAAAAATAAAAACAAAAACAAAAACAAACACCTGTGTTTAGGAAGGGGATTCTTTCTTAAGCCCTGTGTGTGGTTTAATAATAAATATTCACCTGCAGGCTTAAAAAATCCTCTTGAATGAGGATTGCCTTCATATAAAAGAAAAATAATTAATTATTAGTTTTTTTAAATGTTACTGTTATCGCATGCAGAAAAATCAACAGATGATTCCTTAGTTTTATTGGCATGAAAATGAGGTTGATTTTCTTCCCTACTTTGGCGAAAGAAAATGGTTACAAAACAGATAACGATAATAAATGTTTTATTGGCGAAAAAAGAAAGATCAAATCTTTAATGAAATCAGGATGGGCTCAGAGATGAACTCCATCTGAACTCGCCAGGATTCATGGAACTTCAATTAAAACAATTTCAGAAAGACAGCTGACAGCGAGGCGCTTGAAAGTGTAATTAAAATTGAGCAACATTTTAGCACCAGGTTTTCTAGAAGGATCCTGAAATGTGCGGTGGCCCAGGGGAGGAGGGCAGAGTCGGTGATGATGTCTGTGAGGAGGGGTAGGGATTCTCTGCAACATAGGTAAAGAAATCCCACAGATGCTATTCAGAATCCCCAGGCACCAGCTAACAATATTTATTTTTTAATCTACTATTTTCACCTCCATCCATATAGATGTAGAAAACTGGCTTCATGGCCTGTAGACTGGCATTTTTAATCTGAAAGATTCTTGCAAAAAAACAACCTTTTGTAAAGTCACGCACAAGAACTCCGGTTAGAAGATCATGAAGACCATATAATAAGACAATTAAAAGTGTGGACTCTCGAGCCAGCAGACCTGGGTTCCAATCTTGCTTTTCCGTGTGCTAGCTGTGTGACCTTAGGCAAATTCTTTAACTTCTTGGAGCCTCGTTTTTGCCAGCTGTGAACTGGGACAGTGATGGCACCTTATTCTTACAGTTGCCAAGACTCTTTAACAAGATGTTCTGGGCAAAGCGCTTAACGCAGTGGCCTGGCACCTAGTTTACACCCAATAACCGTGGGCAAATATTGTTATTTATTAGGGCTGAGAATTAGGAAAGTTAACTCCTGGAGTTCAGCCTCTCCTTTTAAGAGGCAAAGCCCTCTTCCAGATGTGGGAGCAGCACAGTGCAGACAAAATGGAAGTTCTTACGTGGTGAAATATGGGGCCTCTTAGCCAAGGCTGGGGAGCTTTGCGAAAGGAACATCTTGGCTTCAGGCGTGAGGGCTCATGCTCGCCTCCTAAAGAAGCTGGAGCAGATAAATGTGCAGCGGAGGCCGGGGAACTTAGAGAGACTCTGTTCTGGCCTCCCTCAGTCAAAAAAAAAAAAAGGAGGCAAGAGAAAGGCAGAAAGGAACTAGGAGAAGAAAGGGAGGAAGGAAAGAAGGAACGAAGGAAGGAAGGAAGGAAGGAAGGAAGGAAGGAAGGAAGGAAGGAAGGAAGGAAGGAAGGAAAGGAAAGGAGAGAGGGAGGGAGGAGGAGGGAGGGAGGGGGAAAAGGGGGAAGGAAGGAAATGAAAGGGAAGAGGGGTAGGGAAGTGCTGGGTAGGGAAGGGTGTGGTCCCTGGCTAGGACTTCACCCTGGACCTCTGCCCACAGACCTAGGTGAGGACAGGCATTTCTGTTTTCCTGTCTAAATGCTGCATTTCCCAAAACCGCCATGGCCTGCCATGCCCCACCCCCCCCACCCCCCCACCCCCCGTGCCTATAAAAACTCTGAGACCCTAACAGGCCGAGACACAAGTGGCTGGACGTGGAGAGGAGTGCACCTGTGGAAGAGCACACTGACAGTCGCTGGCAGGCCATTGACTGGCAAAACGACTCAGAGTTTGGCTGGGGCCGTCGGAGGAGAGCCCAGGCCACTGAGCAGCCCGACTCCAGGGAAAACCCACCTCCCTTCCGGCTACCCCATCTGCTGAGAGCTACTTCCACTCAATAAAACCTTGCACTAATTCTCCAAGCCCACATGTGATCTGATTCTTCCAGTCCACAAAGGCAAGAAACCCCATGTTACAGAAAACCCTGTCCTTGCGATAAGGCAGGGGTCTAATTGAGCTGACTACTATAAGTTGCCTATAGAAGGCTAAACTAAAAAGAGCACCCTGTAACGCAGCCCACTGTGGCTTCAGCTCTAAATATTCGCCCCAGACACTGCCATGGGGTCAGAACCCTATAACCTGCCTAGCTACTTGCTCCCCTAGAGGTCTGGGCACTGAAGAAGCAAGCCACACTCCCATCACACACCCTACGAGGAGGACGGACGAGGGAACTTTCCTGTGGAAGGAAGGAAGGAGCAAGGGAGGGAGGGAGGGATAGAGGGAGGGAGGGAGGGAGGAAAGAAGGAAGGAGGAAAGGAAGGAAGGAAGGAAGGAAGGAAGGAAGGAAGGAAGGAAGGAAGGAAGGAAGGAAGGAAGGAAGGAAGGGAGGGAGGGAGGGAGGGAGGGAGGGAGGGAGGGAAGGAGGGAAAAAGGAAGGGAGGGAAAAGAAGGAAGGAAGGAAGGAAGGAAGGAAGGAAGGAAGGAAGGAAGGAAGGAAGGAAGGAAGGAAGGAAGGAACAGAGGGAGGAAGGAAGAAAGCCATCTTTAGTCCACAACATCCTGGCCCATCTCTGCTCCTTCCCGTGAAAGTCATATGTCTACCACAAACCTTCCTCTCACCTGACTTGTCACGAGTGGGCGTCTGTTCCTCGGTCACCAAAAGAGCTGTCTCCACCACTCTGAGCAGTCATATAAAGTGTCAGGGAGGGATTTTCTACAGCACGACCAAGGCAAAGAACCCATGTTCACAGATACCCAGCTCCACAGAGTGCAGTGGGAAGCAGAGTTTGACACGGCACCCCTAGGATTCCTGAGAATCACCTAGAACAAACCAACAGTGGCCAGATCCAACAGCCAGCACCTGGCCTTTCTCTCTGCCCAGGTTCTGACTTACATGGATCTAAACAGAGGCTTTCTGGGTACCACCCATCTCCTGGAGAAATCTTCTCTCTGAACCCCTGCAAGTGAGTGTTGGGGGCTGACAACAGGTTCCCAAACTTTTAAGTCCCTCTTAAGTAGGAGCTCCATGTTGGCTTTTGGGAACTAGCTCATGATCTTAAGTTAATGCATCCCAATCTGTGAATAATAGGAAAAAAATTAATTACATATTCTTTGGACTGCCTTCTGTGATTTTTAAAAATATGACTAGCAGCAGAAGTACCTTCCAAATTATATTGGATCCAAGTTATTAAAATGGCTTTCAATTCCCTGAGCACACGGCGATAGACAGCCAGGCAGGGGAGCTGAAACACTGGCATTCTTTCCTTTTTATTATTTTTTTAACTTATTGCAGATAAGCCACACGCAGATAACTGAGAATTGACTGTTTCTATTTCCAATTAATCTATTTCCTCTGGTGTCTGGTATTTACTCCTAGACTTCCCCTGGTTTACAGTACAAGCCAACACTCTTTTAATACTCTAAATCCATTAGACACTTTTCTTTTCCCTTGTGAACAAAGGAGAAATGTTTTCGTGCAACTTTATGGAAGCCATCAATCTCCCTGAGAGGTTTGCCACGCTCAACAGAATCTGCATTATAACTTATGCAAAACAGAGGACGGCAGGCATGGGGGGAAATCCCAGTTTCTTTGAGCAGTAGCAATGCATTAAAGAAAACATGCATTTCTGCTGAAATTCATATTGGTAAATGGATTTCCCATCTGAAACATTGTTTTTCACTAAGAGAAGCTTTTAATCCCCTTAAGTTCCTTTCTAATCTGCCTTGGAAGTGCTTGTCTCAGGAATATAACAGTGATGATATAACAGATTTAATTTATTAGAACGAGACAGCAGCCAGCCAGCAGAGTACACAGAGTGCGTGCCCGCCGGCAGAGTGGGGCCGTCATTCCTGGGTGGAAAAAGCCTGTCCGGTCTCCTCCTGAATCCAGCCCCAACTGCACCACCACAATACCCACGTTCAGAGAGCAGCTCCCTGGGCTCTCTCTAGAGCAAACACCTGGCTTCACGAGGTTGAGGTTAAGCCCATTATTCTCTAAAGGCCAGAAGAGAGCTGAAGAAGGTGGAACCTCAAATGATCGTCCCTGTCCCTGCCTGCTCCCACTGTTTCATCATCTGGATAATAGACCACAGGGTGGGAGTTGAGACCACTCAGCCTGTGGAGTCCATTGCCCCAAAAGCTTGGTGAGGGATCTCCTGGTCTGACAGGCCACTTGGGGTGCCAAATGGCCCCAGTAGGCCAAGAGTCGGAAGGAGAGGAGATGCAAACACCACCCTTACCATACAACATACTGTTTCCAACCGAGATGCAGAATGAAATGATACAAAAGCCAACAAGCCCTATTCAATCCAAATCTACTTGATTTTGAGAGGCAGCAAGAAATTAATCCTTTTTTATTTTGGAGATGGAGTCTCGCTGTTGCCCAGGCTGGAGCGCAGCGGTGCGATCTCGTCTCACTGCAACTTCTGCATCCTGGGTTCAAGCAATTCTCCTGCCTCAGCCTCCCGAGTAGCTGGGATTACAGGTGTGCACCACCATGCCTGGCTAATTTTTGTATTTTTAGTAGAGACAGAGTTTCACCATGTTGCCCAGGCTGGTCTCAAACTCCTGACCTGAGGTGATCCGGCTGCCTCGGCCTCCCAAAGTGCTGGGATTACAGCCATGAGCCGCCATGCCCGGCCAAGAAATTAACTCTTGTGGCTTATCCTGCTTCATTCTGTAATCCAACACATTCAGCATCCTGGTTGACCTGGGACAGCTCTGAGCATGCACTGGCTGAGCCTATGTGGCTGACCAGTGTCCACACCAGCACGATGGCCCCCGGCGTGTCCACACACAACTCCTTTTCCTCTTCCTCTGAACAAAAAGCTGCTCATTTACCCATTCAATCCCTGCATATTGATGTTCTCACAAACCAGCCTTTGACTCAGGGGAATAACTCTTTTAGCCCCAGGGAGAAGCATGTGACTTCAGCACAAGACCTTGGTGTCACTTTCTAAGTTGGCGCCTCTGCTGTCATGCACAATATCTACTCTAGTGGTTAAGAATGTAGCCTCTGGAACCAGAAAGGGCTGGGTTAGAATCCCATCCCCAGGACTTACGTAGCAGGAGATATTGGGTAAGCAAGTCAACCTCACTGAGCTGCTATTTTGTCATCTATAAAATGGAAATAGGACCATTTACTACCAGTGAGGAATAAATGATGTGGTTTTGTAAAATCCTCAGCTGAGTGCCTAGCACATAGTAAGTGTTGATTAATTATAGTTATTATTACATGCACAGATTTACCAACAGGCAAATTTCCCCTTCCATTTATTCATTCATTCTCCAAACATTTATTGAACACCTATGATGGGCCTGGCTCTGCATTAGACACTCTAGTGTTTTGTTTTGTTTTGTTTTGTTTTGTTTTGTTTTGTTTTGTTTTGTTTGAGATGGAGTCTCACTTTGTTGCCCAGGCTGGAGTGCAGTGGTACAATCTCGGCTCACTGCAACCTCTGCCTCCCGGATTCAAGCAACTCTCCTTCCTCAGTCTCCAAGTAGCTGGGATTACAGGCATGCACCACCACACCTGGCTAATTTTTTTATATTTTTTGTAGAGATCAGGTTTTTCCATCTTGCCCAGGCTGGTCTCAACTCCTGGGCTCTCACTTTGGGAGGACAAGGTAAGGTGGGAGGATGACTTGAGGCCAAGAGTTCGAGACCACCCTGAGCAATATAACGAGACCCTCATCTCTACAAAAACTGGGTGTAATAAGTTAGCCAGGCATGAGGGTGTGTACCTGTGGTCCCAGCTACTTGAGAGGCTGGGGTGGGGGGATTACTCAAGCCCAGGAGTTAAAGACTGCGGTGAACTATGATCTTGCCACTGCACTCCAGCCTGGGTGACAGAATGAGACTCTGTCTCAAAAGTAGTAATAATCATCATCATCATTCTTGATGGAATACAATTTTGCATTCATTCTTTAATTTGAATTTTATATGCCATCCCTAAAAAAACACACAGTAAATATTTAGAGCAGATATTAGTGTCCCACTTTACAGAGGAGTGGACTGATGCAGTAAGACTAGAAAGCACGTGGCAATGCTCAAGACAGCAGGGGGTGGGATCTGAGACAAGCCTCCACCCAGACTTTTCCTTGAGTTGGATTTCCCAGGAAATGAGGATCCTGAAACTGGACAATGTAGAACACAGTAACACAAAACCTACGTGTACATGACCCCCACAGCCTCAGGACATACCCCATCCCGAGGCAAGTGTGTACTTAGGTAGGAAACCATATCCCACACTCAGTGGGAGCCGGAGGTCGGCTGTCTTGAGATGCTGAGAAGGAGGCCAGAAAGAAAAAGAGGCTCTGGAACTTGATGCTTATTAAAAGCACTTGCTCACAAGCTGTGTTCAGGCCCACATGGTGCCCAAAGCCTGGAACCTCGCCCACAGCAGGGGTCAGTGCCCCGTCCTGACAGGCATGAGCTGGGGAGTCTGGCCTGAAGATGGATGGGGGCGCGAAACATGCCCGTGACAGCAGTAATCCACACGACCCAGGGAGGCAGGCTGGTATTTTGGCCACTTCCCCAACACTTCTTATGTGGGGAGGGAATTTTCATCATTTCAGACATAAATAATTCCAGGAGCAGTGTCGAGATCAGACACATCAAAACTAACCACTCCCGGCAACACAAAGCCTCCTACTACTGGGCTAGATTTATTTCTTGGTTGCAGAGCTGCCTAGGGCAGGGCTCCAACGGGCATTGAAATTTGCCTGGCACTTCTATGCTGGGTCCTTGGTGAAGTCCCTGTCCTGCTCAGCAAGATGCTCGCCTCATGCCTTCTCCTCCCTCTTCAGATTTTGTGTCACTTCCTCTCCCCTCACCCTGGGCTGACAACCCTGCCTCATTCTTTGTGGAAGGACTGGAAGTGATCAGATTCACACTCTCTCATTTGCCACAAACTTGCCCACACCTGTGCCCTACTCTCCTTTATCCTTCTGGATATAGTGAAAGACATGTTCTTCCTCCCACCATGGGCTACCCTCCACTTGTATCCGGAAACTTCTCCCCTTCTACTAGTCTCCACCCTTCCAGTTACACACTCACTTCAACGACTCCCTCTGTCCTGGATCCTTCTCACCAGCAATCACACATACCTCAGTATCTCCCATCTCAAGAAACCAAAACAAAACAAAAAATATCCCCTGATCCCTCATCTTTCCCCAGTTAAGTCCTGTTTTGCTATTTCCCATCTTGGCAAAATATCTCACAAGTGTCTCCAAGCCCGGTCTCTCTTTCTTCAACCAAATCCAACTTGGCTTCCTCATCATGCCATGGAAACTGTTCTCGTCAAGCTTATTAATGAGCTCCATTTCCTCAGGTGCAAGAGAATCTTTCTTCTCTGTGTTCTCAGGGGACCCCTTGTTCCCTTTTGAGGCATCTCTTCTCCTTGTTTCTGCTTTCCTGCCCTCTCCTCTCTCTGGCTTCTGCTTCTTGGTCTCTCACTGACCGTTCTTGTCCCCACATTCTAGACGTTGGGGTGCCCCTGGGTTTAATCCTCAGCCCTCTTCTCACTCTTGTTTCATTTTCTCTTTAGCTGAGTTCCTTCATTCCCATGGTTTTAAATACCATCTATGTCCTACTGACTTTCAAATTATAGCCCCAGCCCAGAAGGATCCTTAGAGCTCCAACTTGTATA
Organism: Chlorocebus sabaeus; assembly: GCF_047675955.1. Taxonomy (NCBI): domain Eukaryota; kingdom Metazoa; phylum Chordata; class Mammalia; order Primates; family Cercopithecidae; genus Chlorocebus; species Chlorocebus sabaeus. The sequence goes on along the minus strand of NC_132908.1, from coordinate 51,339,089 downwards.
TCTGGTTGCCTTCTTGACATCTCCTCTTGGGTGTCTAACAGGCCTCTCAACTTGACATTACCATGACTAGGCAGTTCACAGAGCAAGAAATACAACAGGCTTTTCAGACAGGCTGAAGGTGTCCAGCCTCACTGAGAGTCAATAAAATGCAAATGAAAACAAAAGTGAGATACTTTTCACCAATCAATGTAGCCAAGAGAGATCAAAACATTTAAGACACACTGCTGATAAGTATTGGAGGTAAAAGGTGCCTTTGTAAATCAATGGGGAATATAAATATGTAAAATCCTTTTGTAGAGCAAATTGTCAATGCCTATTAAAATGAAAAACACACATCCTCTCTGACCCAGCAATTCTGCGTCTAAGAATTTCTCTATGTATCTATCTGTAGATAGATATCTCCAATTAATATGTTTAATAAATTATTTCCAATAATATTTGTCAAATATATATGATACTATATATGATATGATGTATGATATATGTATAATATATATAGTGTCACACATCTGCAAATCAATGTTGAAATCATTCAAGAAACCACCTAATACCAGCAATAGATGGGTGGCATAAGTGAAAATGCAGTTTCACAGAGGAATACCACTTAACTGTTAAAAGAATGGAAGAAAACTTTACCAGCTAGTACAGGAAATTTTCCAGGGTATTATGTTAAATGAAAAACTGAACGTGCAGAAGGTTGTATGTCATATGCTATTACTGGTTTTTAAATGAAGGGTAACAGAGACAGAGATACTGACACATAAATGCTTAGGTAAATAAAAAATACTCCTGGAAGGAGACACATAAAATTTGTGAAGGGGAGGGCAATAAGACTAGGAAACCAGTGTCCCAGGGAATTAGGAATCTTTTCCCATATACTGTTTTGTGCTGTTAGATTTTTTAAAATGCCATTCCTTACATTTTAAATTTTAAAATAAACTTATTTTTCATATCCTGGTTCCTTCTCATCTTTCAGTGCTCAGTTGAAATGCAAAGTCTTCGGCACAGCCTTCCTGGAGGACTCTATGCCAATCACCCTTGTTTTTCCTCTCCCCCTGCAGAGTAGCTCCCCTTTTAAGCTATTTTTTTTTTAAGACTGAGTCTCACTTTGTCGCCCTGGCTGGAGTGCAGTGGCATGATCTCAGCTCACTGCAACCTCTGCCTTCCAGGTTCAAGCGATTCTTATGCCTCAGCCTCCAGAGTAGCTGGATTACAGGCACCCGCCACCACACCCGGCTAATATTTTTTGCATTTTTAGTAGAGACGGGGTTTCACCATGTTGGCCAGGCTGCTCTTGAACTCCTGGCCGCAGGCAATCCACCCGCCTCAGCTCCCCAAAGTGTTGGGATTACAGGCGTGAGACACTGAAGCAGGCCTTAAGCTATTTTAAATATTGGCATTTCAGGGAAGATTTCATTCAAGTAAGATCTCCCCCAAAGAGGCTTCCCCGTGCACCCCATCCACAGTAATGCGCTCCCCACTGTCATTCTCACACCCTTTCCCCTGCTTCTTTCTTTTCAATGCATGTGTCACCACCTGACTAACTATATAGTTTTTCATTTATCGTTGACTTTCCCTCATTAGAATGTAAGTTTCAGATGAGCAGGAATCCTGTCCATCTTGTTCACAGCTCTGTCCCCTGTGGCTAGACTAGTGCTTGGCAAACTGCAGATGCTCATTCAACATTTGTGGAATGAATGAGTAGGTTCTCCTGCTAAGGAAAACAAATAAATAAAAAGACATTTTAAAGGCCACAGATCTAAAAAAGAAAATATCTAAAGCCACCAGTTTAGTGCTGGGTCTAAAATCCATGGTTGGGGCCGGGCATGGTGGCTCGTGCCTGTAATCGCAGCACTTTGGGTGGCCAAGGTGGGTGGATCCCTTAAGGTCAGGAGTTCAAAACTAGCCTGGCCAAAACATGGTGAAATCTCGTCTCTACTAAAAATACAAAAAATGACCAGGCCCGGTGGCTCATGCCTATAATCCCAGCACTTTGGGAGGCCAAAGTGGTTGGATCACGAGGTCAGGAGTTCAAGACCAGCCTGGCCAAGATGGTGAAACCCCAACTCCACTAAAAATACAAAAAATTAGCCAGGCATGGTGGCACGCACCTGTAATCCCAGCTACTCTGGGGGCTGAGGCAGAGAATTGCTTAAACCTGCAGGGGCGGAGGTTGCAGTGAACCAAGATCATGCCACTGCACTACAGCCTGGGCAACAGAGTGAGACTCTGTCTCAAAAAAAAAGAAAAAGAAAAAGAAAAAAAATACAAAAAAATTAACCGGGCATGGTGGCTCATGCCTGTAGTCCCAGCTACTCAGGTGGCTAAGACATGAGAATCGCTTGAACCCAGGAGGTGGAGGTTGCAGTGAGCCAAGATTGTACCACTGCATTCCAACCTGGGTGACAGTTAGACTCTGTCTCAAGAAAAAATAAATAAAATAAAATCCATGATTGGGTCATACCAGCACCACTCAATGATTTGTGTTGATGTCAGTTATTTTTGTTTTTGTTTGTTTGTTTGTTTTTCACAGGGTTTTGCTCTATCGTCCGGGCTGCAGTGCACTGGCTTGATCTCAGCTCACTGCAGCCTCTATTTCCAGCAATCCTCAGGCTCAAGCAATCCTCCCACCTCAGCCTCCTGAGTAGCTGGGACCAGAGGCATATGCCAGGGTGCCCAGCTAATTTTTGTATGTTTTGTAGAGACAGGGTTTTGCCACATTGCCCAGGCTACTCTTGAATTCCTGGGCTCAAGCAATTCTCCCGCCTCAGCCTCCCAAAATGCTGGGGTTACAGATGTGAGTCACCATACCAGGTCAAATGTCAGTTTGCAAAGCAAAGGGCCTGGAGTAGTAACATAGCATCAAGTGGCAAAGGGCAGATGAAGAAGACGGGAGTGGGGGACTCTGCAGGAAAAGCCCAGAAGTGTGGAGCGGCAGAAGAAATAACACTGCAGAAAACAGAGGCAGGCCGGAGGGTCCTTAGCAGCTTCCCTGAAGGAAGCAATTTTCCTGGGCAGCATCCACTGTTTACAGGAGAATCAGGGCTGGAGAGAGAAGAGGAACAAGGAAAAACAAAGGGGGCCCCTGGCCTTCATGTTATCTTGGGGGAGCTGAGTCCCAGCTTCTGATGGATGACACACAAGGTGTCAGAGCAGATAACTGCCAAGGGAGGGAGGGAATGAATCATTAAATTACTTAAAATCCCAGCACTCTGGCTAAACGCAGGAAAGCAGTGAGTCAGCAAGGTGCTGGGAATCAGTGATTTTAGTGCAAGGGCTGGAGCATAGCAGCGGCCTGGGGAGTGTGTGCCAGAGACCCCGACCTCCAGGTGCCCCACTCCAGACCTATCCGCCCTGGCACCCAGTTCCTCCCAAAGAAAAAGCCCTCTGCCCCTCTTTGCCGGGGAAGGTGTGGGGGCAACACGGTGGCTGGAGCCTCCCACCGACTTCAGAGAACCGTGTTCTCAACCCTGAAGCTCCTGCACTAGCATCGATCCTGCTGGGGCCTCTCGGAACCTCAGGAAACCTCATGTTTTCTAAATTGTACTTTTATGCTCAGCAAGCCCTCAGGCTACCTGGTTAAAAGTTTACGTTAAAAAATCCTTCATAATTGGTTCGTTTGAATGGTGCCCTCTGCAGAGTCATCAAGGCAGGCCGTGTTCATTAGCAGCAGTTCACATAAAATCCAGGCAGTAAAACGTCAATCATTCCAGAGCTTCAAAAACTTCTCCGGGCTTCCCCGAGCCCAACCAAAGGCCAACAGGAATAAATCCAGGCGAGATGAGCTTGGTGCAATACCGTCTAAGCTGACATTTCTCCACCTTGGCATTACTGCCGTTTGGTGCCAGATAATTCTTTGGTGTATGGAGGGGGGAAGGGAGTTGTCTGTGCACTGCAAGATGTCTAAGCATCATCCCTGGCCTCTACCCACTAACGCTAGTAGCACCTCCCTACACCAAAAACGTCCCCAAACATTGCCAAGTGTCCCCTGCAGCACAAAAGCACTCTGGGCTGAGGACCACGCTTCTAAGCTTCTATCCTCTTGGGCAGCTGAAATTTGGGAGAGAAAAATTCAAATAAGGCGTTTCCTGCATGTCTACTCTCTGCTGGGCCCTGTGCTAAGCGTTGAACAGGGTCAATAATAAAGGGTAGCTGTGGTGTGGTGGCTCGTGCCTATTGTCCTAGCTACTTGTGAGTCTGAGGCAGGAGGATCGCTTGAGCCCAGGAGTTTGAGGCTGCAGTGAGCTATGATTGCACCACTGCACTCCAGCCTGGGTGACAGAATGAGACCTTGTCTCTGAAAAAGGTGGAGGGCAGTGCATGTGGCCTTGAAAAAAGGGGGACCAAACACTTAGTTTATCCTCAGTGGCCTAGTTTCAAGTACTAGGTTTTCCAACAGGCGGCGAGGGCACGGTGAGGTCAAGTTGTTTCATTAGGGAGAGAACGGGTGGGTGAGCACTTGGAAACTCCTCCAAGAGAAGGCAATACTTGTTTTTAGCTCCTCATGTAAATGGATGTCGCCGGCCTTGAAAAGAGCACAATGGGTGTACAGCAGTGAATCATCTAAGTTAATTATAGAGATCATTGCGGAGCCGTGCAAAGCCCGGCTGAGCTTAGCTTGCAACACCAGGCAGCAGCAACAGCCACCGATGATGATGTTCACATTAATAATTGGCAGTGACACAGCCACAAAGCACTCCCTGCTCCAGGCCTATGCCAGGAAAAATAGAGGAGCAGTCAAGAAAAACACAGTAGCATTTATCACACCCTCTAGTGAAAGGAAGCCACCATTTTCCCCCACTGTAGTCTGGGAGACTGACTGGTGGGCCCAGTGGGGCATTGCTGAGACTGGCAGATGGATTTGTGGCTGGAGCAGGGGGTGGGGAGAGGGGGTGGACTGAGACAGAAGGGGAAATGGAGGCACAGGTATATGCAGTTTCATTGCATTAATTGTTCCTTCAAGCAACAACAAAATGATCCCAAGAACTTGGCACTGACCAAGGCAAGTTCCCCCAGAGAGTGTGGTGAATAAATTCTATAGGCAGCAGGTTTGCAAGGCTCTCTCTGGAGCAACCAGGCGTTGTCAGCGTACAATGCGGCAGGAGAATTGGGTTGCCTGGGAGTAATTTCAAGCAGACAGACCTGGGAGTGAGTGGAGAGCTAAGAAGAGATGTCAGCTTAGAAGCACTGTTTCCAAAACATGCCACTGTTGTTTCAGGTAGTACACAGAAGGTTTGGGGTTTTTTGAGGATGCATCTTTCCTAGCACTGAATCCCATGATTCATGGGGTTGGTCTATCTGATGAGGACAAGGACAAAGTCTCAGTTTGGTGCTAAGAAATCTTTAATATCACTTCAACACATGGTCATCACCTCCCTTTTTGGCAAAGAAAGAACAGACTTTAGGCTCAAGCCTTGGGCAAGCAAGAATACCTGACCAGAATTTAATGACCTTGGTTTTAATTTTTCTTCTGCAAGTCAAGTTTATCAAAGTAAAATTTACATACAATAAAATTTACCTTTTTTGTAATATGGTTCTATGAGCTTTGACAAACACATACAGTAGAAAAACCACAACCACAATTACAATAAAGAAGATTTCCACCATCAAAATACCTCCCCCATGCTCCTTGATGTCAATTATCTTCCCTTCCCTAGCCCCTGACACCCAATAATCTGTTTTCTGTCCCTATAGCTTTGTGTTTTCCAGAACTCCATAAAACACAGAGTCATACAATGTGTACTCTTTTTTTATCTTGTACTTATCTTGAGTTTAGATTTATGAAGTAGCAACTGGTTTTTAATTTAAGGTAGAGTAGTTCCTCCTTATCCATGAGGAATATGTTCCAAGATCCCCAGTAGATGCCTGAAACCATGGATAGTAGACTGTGTAGACTGTTTTTTTCCTATACATACACCTGTGATAAAGTTTAATTTATAAATTAGACACAGTGAGAAATTAACAATAATAATCAACAATAAAACAGAACATTTATAAAAATGTACTGTAATAAAGGTTATATGAATGTCATCTCACTCTCAAAATATCTTCTTGTACTGTACTCACCTATTTTTGGACCATGGTTGACTGTGGGTAACTGAAACCTCAGAAAGCAAAACCACAGATAAGAGGGGAAAGACTGTTGTTCTATAAAGTTTTCTTTTTAAATAAATCAACAATTTCAAAGAGGGTTCTGATTTATAGACATATAAAGTAGTAGTTGCATAGGTATTCTGCAGACATGGCAAAAAAATCAGAAAGAGTGGATGGGAATAGTTAAGAACTTGAAAGGATCTGAAATTTCATCCTACCTGCAAGTTAAGTTCACTTGCCAGTTTCATGGATGCTGGCAGAAGACACAAGACTTTGGGGTCAGAGACAAAGAGTTCGATTACTTATGGTTCAGCAAATTATGTGAGTACCACATATTTGCAAAAGTTCCTGTTGTTCTGAAACCCACAGGAGTGATGCAGATGGCCAGATGGATTTCTGTACATGCAGAGGGTTGCCTCATGGAAGAGAAACCCATAGCTTAGGGAACCAGAATCTTTTATAATGGGCAATAAATATGCCTGCCCTTTGTTTTGGAGGCAGACACTATCTCCATCTTCCAAAGCTGTTTGCTGTACAAACAGCATCTCTTGCTCTCCTCACAGAGATGACAAAAGCCAGTTAGTACCTCCCTTGCAAGACCCAGAAATGGGAGAGGTCCATGGAGAATTATCTCCCAACAGAAATGACTGAAATCTGGGCCATGCTGGCTTAGGTCACAGAAAAAGAAAACCTATGCAGTCAAAAGGTTGTGGGTCCCAAAGGAAGGACATCGGGGCCTGGTAGACTTGAACACTGCATTTCCTTCTAGAAGTCTCTCTGGAGAGGTGAGAGGCCTCAGATTAGTTGAGATTCTACTCCTATTTCTTCCCACTGTATACTCTCCAAAGTAACCTTCCCATTAAAATTAGTCCTCCCACAAGTAAAAGGAGTACACTGCTTTGCCCATGTGACCATACTACATTGTTGGATAGCCATATTTCTGATTGTCATTTAGTTTAGAAACATTCAGGTTTATACATCAGACTCCATTCTGGTTAATGTGAGACTATTTCATTCTCCCTTGGCCCATACAATTGAGTTTCTAATCCTAAAAGCTTGAGAACCAGATCCCTAAATTCAACATGGTGAATTAAATAATAACAAATAGTGTCCAACATTTATTATATGTTCTGAACTCTTGCTATTTACAATCTAATTTAATTCTCTACCTAGCCATATACTTGGTAGGCATATCTATGAGTCCCACTTTATAGGAGAGCAAAGTAAAGTATAGAGGGAGTAAATTACTCAACCATGGGCTCACAGGTGTGTCATCAGAGCTGGAATTCGAACCTGATCTCTCTGAAGCCAGAGTCAGTCATCTAACCATGGGTCAATACTGCCTCACCAGGGACATATCGCCTAATGAGGCCTGCTAGGTGAGGAGGAGAGCCAGGCTTCCCCTTGTACTCCTAGACTATGCCCAATGTGCTGAGTGTACCAGTGAGTCAGGAGATTGTTGAAGCCTCAGGCTTCCTCTGGGGAGATGCCCTGAGTGCAATTCAAGGAAGGCTGCTAACTCAGGATGCATGAGACAAAAGCTTCCTCCCCTCCATGCACTTCAGTCCACTCAGCCCTTCCAAGTGAGGCACACCTGAAGATGTTGGTATTGTCTGTTCCTGGAACCCTTTTCCCTGTCCATATTCCATCTCAAGATTTCCAGAAGGTTCTCAGGAAGCTTTGGTCCTGTTCCAGTTACCACTGTTACACAACACACTGTACCCAAAACCCAGCAGCTTAAAATAACAATTTTATTTTGCTTACAACTTTGTGGGTCAAGAATTTGGGAAGGGCTCAGCTGGGAGGTTCTTCTCACTGGGGGTCTTTTGTGAAGTTGCAATCAACTGGTAGCTGGGGCTGCACACATCTGAGGGATTGAGGGGGCTGAACCTCCCAAAAGGCTCATCCACACGGCTTACAGTTGAAGCACAGCTGGGCTGCCGATCTGAGCAATCTCAGCATTTGCGTGTGGCCTCTCCAGCGTGGTGGTCTCAGGGTAGTCAAACTCCTTGCACCTGTCTGGCTACCCCAAAACAAAAGTCCCAAGGACCGGGAGGAAGCTGCATAGCATTTGTCTGTCCTCACCACAGAAGTCACATGGTATAGCTTCCACCAGCCCCTGTTGGACAAAGTAGTCCCTAGCTTCACCAGATTTAAGGGACTCCATCTCTTCATGGGAGGAGAGTCACAAAATCTGGGATCCATAGTTTAAAAACTGCCACTGGTCTTAACCAGGTTGTCTTTACTAGCGTCATATCAGTATCATGGGCCTTCTTGCACTTTCAGATAAGAAAGTCCAAAGTGTGATGCGATAAGGGGATGCATTGGGGATCGTGGAGGATGAAGAGAGCACAATTCACCTCTGAGAACTGTGGGTTGGAAGAAAGACAATGCAACTCTTTACTTCATAAAAGAGGGGTTCATTTGAGGTTCAGCAACCTCAGCTACAACAACCAAGTTTCCAGCATAAACAGTGACCTTCAGGAGGGAGCTGAGAGCCATCCATTGTTTGTAAAAATGTCCATATTCCCCAGTGGTGAGCCAGCATGCAGGGCCCCTCTGTACCTTGGAGGTCTCTCTGTGCTCACTTTACCTTCCCGTGATGCAAAGACCCAAAGACATACCCAACAGCTCTCCTGTTCTCCTTGTTTTTGGTGAAGCACCAGCTTCAGTCTATAGCGAGAGGTTTTATGTGTCTCCCTGGTACTTCTCCCAAGCCCCACAACCCCAGGAACACCTTCCCCCCAAGGTCGTGATGTTCATGGCCTGAGAATGAGTAGCCACAAATAGAAAGTTGTCACTCAGAGTCACTGTCCTTACTGGAGCATCTGCACCTCCAGGGAGACCTCCAGCCTCCGGGGATTTTTCCTTGAGCCCCTAAACTAGCTCTCATTGAGACAGTAACCAAATTATCCACCATGCAAAGAACTCCTTCAGGAGCTTTGATGTGTAAACCAAGGCATTCCCTATCCCTTGGCAACAGATGATACACCCAAGGTCTACAGAGGGAGCAATCACTTTCACCTATTTAAACACATACTTTTCCATCTAATACATTCCAAATACTTCACACATTTAAATAATTCCCTCCACACTGCTTCAAGCTGCAATTAGGTATGTGACTAAAATCAGGATATAGGACCCAGCAGTGATGGCTCAGGTGTGGCTCTGCTCTTGTCTAGCTATGTGACTTGACTTTAATATGGCATGCCTCAATGCCTTCATGGGGATAATTAAAGACCCTACTTCACAGAGTCATTGCAAAGATTACGTGAAGTAACACAATGAAAGCACTTAGAAAAGTATCTGGTATATGGTAAGCACTTCATTTAACCGTACTTCATGCATTTAAAATGATATTCTCTAAAATAAAACATCATTAATTAAGTCAACTATTCTTGACTATCAAAGCTATTACAAAGCATTATGTAACCCCAACAGTTGCTTTCAAAGATTTTGTTTGAAACTATGAAGCCTCTTAATGACCTCCTAAAACCATCACCTGGTGAGAGCATACAGAGTATTCAGTCAGCAGCCCAAAAGTCCTGCAGGAAGTTTTCAAGTGTTGCTCACCTATATAGGGAAGCCGCTAGTAAGTATACACGAATCTTCAACGTGAGCTTAGCCAAATAATTTTACTTGAAAATACTTGGCATTCCACAGAAGTGTATTTGGTATTTACACTATTTATATAGTGTCCATCACTGTACATGCTTTATGTCTGTCCTCAAAACTGCTCAAGACTATTTTTAATAATTTGCAATGATAATTTTAAATGTACACAATTTTTGGCTTATGTGCTGGCTCTCAGAACCTAACACCCACAGAAAATGAAATTCTCTTGTGTCTCATTTTATCTTCCCAACAGCCCTGATGTGTGGCCATCATTGTCCCAGTTTACAGTGGAGGACGTTTAGTCTGAAGATCAACTATCTAGTTCAATGTCACACAGCTAGTCAGTTGCAGAAGTGGAATGCAAACCTATGCTCCTTGGGTTACCCCACCCACCTCTCACAGCAATAACTTACTGCTCTGTAGCCCTTTCTAAGCCATAAGTGAGTCTCACAAGCATTAAGACATCTGAAGCACCTATCAGCCCTTTTAACAGATATTATTACGCTTTCTTTAGAAATAAGAAATTGAGGCTGGGCACAGTGGTGAATGCCTGTAATCTCTGCCCTTTGGGAGGCCCAGGCAGGCCGATCACCTGAAGTTTGGAGTTCAAAACCAGCCTCGCCACATGGCAAAAGTCTGTCTCCACTAAAAATACAAATATTAGCTGGGTTCAGTGGTGTACACCTGTAATCCTAGCTACTCGGGAAGCATGAGAATCCAAGAATCACTTGAACCCAGGAGGCAGAAGTTGCAGTGAGCCGAGATCGTGCCACTGCACTCCAGCCTGGGTGACAGTGAGACCCTGTCTCAAAAAAAAAAAAAAAAAAAGAAGATGAAGAAGAAGAAACTGGGACCAGGGACCAGTGAAATAATTATTTACTCATGATCAGAGCTGCTCCCTTGACACTGTTAACTTCAGCCTTTATTTTTCCAGGGCATCCAAGGCTCTGTTTTACTCAACCTCTTAGGGTCACATTTTAGGTCTTTTGCTGCCTTCTCACTCACATGCTTATCCCCACATGTGAGGACACGAAGGTCACTATTATAAATGCCAACAGATGCTAGGCAGGTAATGTCAATGAACCACATGGGTTGTGTGTGAGTTATTAGGGAATGATGGAAACTGTGACAAGCTGAGAGCACAGACTCCTGCTAAGAGGAGCAGCCACATCTCAGCTCTGACCTAGGGATACCACATGGGAAAGTGGCTCCAACAGGGCAGATCTGCTAACTTTTCCACAAAATTCAGAAATCCAGCATTTTATGATATTTTCCTATTTTAATCCATTGGCAACTAATTCTGATGAGTCCACCAGCTCTACAAGAACAGCCTCCCGATCTGGTTTCCAGTATTATTGACTTCTAGCTACGTGTCTTTCTTCATGGATGTGCTGGGACTTACGCATGAACATCCTACCAATTCCCAAAATGCTGCCATTTCTTTAACTTTTTTTAAAAAATAGGAGGCTTGCAATTTTCCCTCTAAACCCATGACTCTCTCATATGTCTCTCTTTCTCCCATCACCCTTCTGGTACCCATGAACCTGAACCCTAGGACGCAAGTGTACACTGGAATCTTCTGTGAGTTCTTTTAGAAATGGGGATCATCATGCCCAACCTCAGACCTACTAAAGAAGAGTTTTCAAGAGTGGAACCTAGGGAGCTCCCCAAAGCCACCCATGATCTATCTCTATCGCCCCCTATGCCAGGCTCACATCAACCCTCAGAGGATGTATTTCAAATCCCCCATCATTAGTTCATCTGTCACTGGTCTTTTCCTGTCCAATCCAGCCCTCTTACCATTGTCTGCTTAGCATCTCTGAAACACAGTTTTGCATGTGACACGCACATTCCTAAACCTTCAGTGAATGTCCATTGCCCATAAGAAGCATCTAAAAGCTTTAGCTTGACATTCCACTGGCAGCTGCCTCCAAATCTTTCCTAGTGCCTGTCGTTTGTATTCCTGATCCCTGCCAGAACGCTGGATTGTCTGTCCCTCTCATTTGGAAACTAGCTAAGTCTGTCTTGGATGCATATAAACATTATTAATATAAGCCCACCTCCTCTCTCTTTGATCCACTTCCTCATTCATTCAATTACTTCATTTGTTCTTTATTGAGCACGCATTTTGTGCAAAGCTACCCGCAACTGGATGACAAGCTCCTGTGTGTTAAAAAGAACATTGTGCTCTCCCCAGACTGAGAGCCTTAGGAGCCAAATGTTAGCTGGCAATGACTTGTTGAGAAGGAGTGGGAAATGACTTACAATGTAGAGAGAAAGGACTGAACGATGAACTGAAAGCAGGATGTGTCAAAGGCAAATTCTAGTGCTATGTGAAGGAAGGTTGCCCAGAGAGGAAAGGAAGGAGAGGTAGGCTGAGGCCACTCTGAAAGTCGTATTGCAGAATGTGGTATCTGTAGTGGGTGATGTGTTTTAGTTAGACCTCTGAGTTGAAAGAAATCCACAAACTCAGTTCAAGATGATTTAAGTAAAAAAGAGAGGTGTATCTGTTCATGTAAATATACATCTTCAGGTATGGGTGGATCCAGATACTCAAGGATACCAGCAGCCTCAATCTTGCCTTTTCTCTCTCTAGCCCCTGTTCTCCTCTGTCTAAGCCATGTCAAGCAGGCTTTCCCTCATGGTGACAAGCTGGCCTCCAACCTCTAAGCTGGCATTCTCACCTCCAGTTACCTCCATGGAAAGAGTGTATCTCTTTCCTAATTATTCCCACATAGTATTCTGGGATGGAATTTCTTTGAACCACCATTGAACTATGCGTCTGTCTCTAAAACAGTGACTATGGCCAATGGATTAAATATTCTGATTTGCCAGACTTGGGTCATGGGCCCACCCCTTAACCAATCACAGGCTGGGCAGGGACTACCCCCTGAACCAATCATGATGGGCAGCAGCCTTGAATACTCTGATTGGCTAGTCCTGGGTCACGTGCAGGGAGCTGGAAGTGGGAACTGCGGAGTCCGCCCTCTCTAGTCACGCAGACTGTGTGTGTGAGAGCTAAAGGAGGAGGCAGGACCTCATGCATATAAACCAGGAGACATCCCTCATAGTCATGGAAAGAAGATTCTGCAACAACGCCAACATGCTGAGGACAGCATTTTAGGAAGACTCATTACACCATCTCTGTGCCCCCAGATTCTCTAAAGAGAGGAAGCCACCTCGAGCATCTGCATCCCATCCCAGCAGACCCCTGACAGCTCTGACCCACTCCCCTGCTCCATGCAAAGTGGCCCGCACACCGCCACACACCATGGGAACACTGGGTGCTGAAACTGTCCCCAGCCACCACAGGTTAATGCTCTGACACCCCCAGTGAATGCCTGCTCATGGCCTCAGGGCACCCACACACCCAATGCAACCAGAAGTCCTGCTTCACAGCTGACCCCTGTCCCTTCCCTCTGGCCCCACAGCCTCCACAGCGCAGCCTAATCTCTGGAACAGGTGGGAGGCCTGAGCCTCAGCTCTCAGCTTTCACGGCCAGGAGCACAGCAAGGGGAAACTCATTACATGGGTTTAACGGGGTTTAAAGGGCGTTAAAGAGTCCTGTGGGCCAAATTAAGAGGCCTCAACTTACAAGTTGAGTTATGAAGAGATCTAAGGCATATTTAGGCACAGAGCAGGAACCCAAAACTTGGGTCTAGTGCAGTTGCAATGAGAAAAATGTGCACTCCAGGGAATTACTGAACAGAGAAGAAATAACAGGTGCTGGAGGCTGGGGGCTGGCCTGGGATCTGGGGGATGGAGAATGCCTGAATGCACGATTTTCCTTTCCTCCTCCAAAAATGTCACACACACAAAAACCCAGGTATTATTCACCAAGAGTTAAATAAAAGAAGGTATGCCTTCATGCTGGATGACTTCACGACTGTTGAAAAGAATGAGAAATGTCTGTAAGAAGTGGCATGGAATGTTCTCTAAAAGATATTATTACGTTAAAAAATAAACAAGATGTAAACAGTGTATATAGCAGGCTACCATTGTTTATACACACACACATACCATTTAGATTGAACCATATGAAACTCCCATTTTTGTAGATCCAAAATTGCTGTGTGTGTGTGTGTGTGTGTATAAAATTTCCATGTTGGTATATGGAGACCATCTTTGGCATTTTACACGAGACATTGATAACCAGTGTCTTCTCTGTAGAGACCCTCTGTGACTAAGGGGTCAAGAGTAGGAAAGAGTTACTTTTCACTGCATAACGTTTTATAATGCTAGAATCCTTTAAGCCCTATGCCAATTTTACACTTGTGGAAAAAATGTATTCAGGGATACATTGACTGCTTCCATGATGCAAAGTGTTTATATGGACGTCATCATCCCACACGGTCCTCACAGCCATCCTATGAGGAAAGTACTATCAACAGTCCCATTTTACAGCTAAGAAACTGGGGAAGAGAAGTTAAAGACTTGCTTATGTGGATGTGTGGAATGCATAGTCAGGTATATGTGGCTAATGGCCAGGTCCTTGACTGTAAGGAATGCTATGTTTCCTCTGGCATGGGTGATCAACTCAGACCAGAATCTCCTGGGTTTTTCCCCAGTCCTCCTCCTAGAAACAGCTTCTTTAAGCCCAAAAACCAGCAAAGGGCTCCTCTCTCTTGTTCAGCAGTCACTGTGCCTTTGGAAGGAGGGTCCAATGAAAGACCCATGCCTTCCTGTGATGGAGGCATACCCCTCAGATAGAGCATCTACCCTGTAGGTCAAAGGAGTGCTGCTTTGTGGTCTCCTGAGACTGCAAAGGCTCCAAATGTACCCCCACCCCAGTGACCATTCTCTTCACAGGCTAGGCCCCAAACATATCTTCAGACCACTGTCGCCTGCTCCTTCTTTGGAGAAGCTACAGGGCTGTTGACTACAAGGATGGGGTCTGATAATCCCCACAGACTTCCAATAAGAAGTATAAGAGCATAATGTCTGCAGAAACTGTCATAAATGCACAGGCATCACCTCATTTCAGTCTCACAATGGGCCCCTGACATAGATACTATTCATAATCCCATTTCACACATGAAGACATGGGCACAGACAGGCTGAGTAACTTGTCCATGGAGGCAGAGCCATGCTGCAAGCCTGGGAAGGCCCATGCTGTTAAGCACCCTATAGCACTCTCTACCCAGACCATTGCCTCTGAATGGGCCACATCTCACTACATAAGTATGGCTTGATTTGGGGTCAAGGTGTAGGTTCAGGAGTCAGTCCCCAACTATTATCTATAAAATGGGGATAATGACAAGGAGAAGACAGATCAAAGAGTCAAACCCTAATCTCCACCTGGTTCCAGAATCACCAGCTTCCCAACACGCCCAGCTCCTCTCAAGAAAGGTAGCAACTGGTGAGGAGAATGACCACAGAGCCTTCTAGTGGTTGCATGCCTGTGTTTCCCTTTGGGTTCTATGGAAGCTTAGGAAAACATTTCCAAAGCTTGGAAGCTGAAAGACAGGTCCGAGGGATCCGCACTTCTCTGTCCTTAATCCTCAGACCCACCTTCATTGGTCCTGGAGCCTATAGGAGGCCAGGTACTGCTGCCTAAACCTCTGTAGCAAACAGCAATGTCCTTGAACCTCTATGGAAAACAGCAGTGCCCTTGAATTCCATTTGGTCAACCCAAGGTTATTGGATGAAGCAGGTTTCTGTGCACCAGCCGATTACACACGTCCTTTCCAGAAAAACAGCTTGTGGGATTATCTAGGAGGCCAAATAAGTATTTACTTACAGTGCCAGTAAAGCAAGACACTACCCTTTTAGTACTGAAAATAATTAAGACTTTGCTAGTTGATTTGTTTTTTAATGAGAGTAGCTATCATAGGGAAATTGGAATTGTGTTGGACACATTTAATACTTATTTTATACACAACTGGGAAGAAGCAAAGAACATTAACTCTTGTTAGTACCTAGAGCTTCAGTATTAGGATCACATCAGCTGCTGTAACAAACAAGCCCCAAAATGTGTGAGGGTTCAAATACAATAGAAAATGTCTTACTAGTAAAGTCCAAAATGACTCTTACTTGTTAATGTGTAGCTCTCCTCCAAGCAGCGACTCCAGGACCTAGACTTCTTGTATGGTGTTCTCTGCTGTACTTAATGTGGGCCATTCATTGGCCTTAGCCCACAGAAGGGGGAAGCACAGAAGATTGCCAGTGGAGGATGTTTGTGGGCTGGGCTGGGCTGGAAATGGTATATATATCTGCTCAAATTCCGTTGGCTAAAACTCAGTCACGTGGCACAGCTAATTACAAAGGAAACTGGGAAATACGGTCTAGGAAGAGGACAAAGATTTGGTAAAAGCTGGCCAGTCTCTGAAACAACTTCAAAAGGTCTTAATCTGACCCTAATAGAGAAGCTGGTTCATCCTAACTCTAGGCGAGACAGAAGAGGAATAGGAAGGGGGTCTCCAACCTCCCACAAAGCAGCTCCTCAATGAAGAATGAAACTACTTTAAATAGAATTACTTTAGCCAAGTGCAGTGGCTCATGCCTGCAATCCCAGTAACTCAGGAGGCTGAGGCAGAAGGACTGCTTGAGGCCAAGAATTTGAGACCAGCCTGAGTAACATAGCAAGACCTCATCTCCAAAAGAATAATTTTTATTCATTTACAAAATTAGCTGGGCATGGTGGCATGCTACTGTAGTCCAAGCCACTCAGAAGGCTGAGGCGGGAGGATCACTTGAGCCCAGTAGGTCGAGGCTGCAGTGAGCTGTGATTGTACCATTGCACTCCAGCCTAGGCAGCAGAGAGAGACCCTGTTTCTAAATAAATAAATAAATAAAACTGCTTTAAATGTAAGATAATGTCATAAGAGAACTATCAAAGTATAAACTTCTGTTTGATAGAAAGGGACTTTCTACTTCAAAATCCTTTCATTTAATAGGTATTTACTTGGCACCTACTATGAGCCAGGCATTCAGCTGGTTCCCAGGAATACAATGTTAAACTCACAGGTTTATGAAGGTGACAGACATTAATCAAATAATCACACAGAGGTACAATCCTCAGGCTTGTCTTGTGTTCCTCCAGAAACTGTTTTAGAGATGAGGATTTAAATGAAGGTAGCCGGGCACAGTGGCTCACGCCTGTAATCCTAGCACTTTGGGAGGCCGAGGTGGGAGGATCATTTGAGATCAGGAGTTTGGGAGGAGACTGACCAACGTGGTGAAACCCTGTCTCTACTAAAAATACAAAAAAATTGCCAAGTATGGTGGCACAGTTACTTGGGAGGCTGAGACAGGAGAATAGCTTGAACCCTGGAGGTGGAGATTGCAGTGAGCCGAGATCGCACCACTGCACCCCAGCCTGGTCAACAGAGCGAGACTCTGTCAAAAAAAAAAAAAAAAAGGAAAAAAGAAAAGGTGATATTAAGAAGTGAATCTCAGGATGACTGCTGGGGAGTAAGGATGTGAGGCCAGGAAGAAAAGAGGGCCGCTAAAACATGCATTTTCAAGGAGGTCACTATTGTGGGCTCAACCACAGGAAAGAACTCTGGGGACCAGCGTAAAACACCCACCTCAGATTTTTCCCACCAGATAGACAAGGGAACAGTGGTATTGAAACACCAACTGTCATTGGTTGTGAATTTCCCAGCACTTCTATGGTGTTCATTTCCTGGCACTTCTGGTCTGTTGCAAAAATGGGCAGAGTAGACTCCCACGGCAAAAGAAAGCCCTCAAGCAAAAGCATGCAGATACTGGCAGATGAAAGTTGGGCTACCAGTTCACACTGACACAGTAAGAGCTGAGGGCTTCTGTGCAGGGTACTGACAGCACCTGCCACATCACCCAGGTGCCAAGAATAAGAAACACAGGGAGAAGGAAAAGGAGAATAAGGCAATCAGGCACAGATGAAAGGGGTGTGGGTTCTAGAACCAGATTTCCTGGCTTTAAATAATGGGTCCTCCAACCTCCAGTCATGTGGCCTTGGGAAAGTCTACCACCTTCTGCCTCAGTTTCCTCATCTGTAAAAGGGACATACGATAGTACTCACCTTATAGGGTGTCTGGGAAGATCGAATGGGACAATCTGTTTGAGGGGCTCACGAGAGTGCCTGGCATGCCCCGGTCAGTGTCCCCCCAAAGCCAGCCCCTGATATTTGGTTCTCCTGTTTCTCACGAGCAGGTGGCTTCCCCTAGAAGGCAGTTGTCACACCACTGCAAATCAGGTGGCACTTTCCGTCTGTCCTCTGGAAACCAAACTTCCCATGACCTGGGGCCTGGCAAAATCCTCGGCCCGGCCGCCCTCTGTGCTCCCTTGATCCCTTGGACATTCGAGAGCTCATTTGTACGTGATGGCATTTACTTCTCCGTTTGTTGGATTCCAGTTTCAGGCCAGTTCTGAGCACCCAGCCGCAGGGAGAACAATGCCCCCTCTGTTCCCCCCAGCCATTCATGTCGACTTTTGTTTCAGCCTAAAATAACACCGTGCTAGAGGGTATTTTCTTAACACCGCCAAACCCTGTGGAAAATGTGGCGGGTTGTGGCTGCTTGGGGTCCCCGGCTGATAACGATGTCGTGATGTATAGGTGAACTCCTGCTCCTTCAGGGCCGGGGTGACCCTGGGATTAGAGCTGCGCTTATCTTCCAAGACATCTTGGAGCATCTGGGATTCCATTTCACAACAGAGTCCCTGGGGGCTGAAGTTATGTTATGTGCTTATGAACAAAGTGGACTATTCCTAGGCAGGGCTGGAGTGGATTATGGCTGATCACTGGGCCTAAACCGAGGATATCTGAGAATGTTGAAGAAAGGAAAGGGATTCCACAAACCCAAACAAACATGGGACTTCAAGCGAAGGCTCAGGAACTAAACATTTTAAAAGGCCTGCCTGGGTGAACACAGGTCCTAGGAAGAGTGGGTTCCCAGAGTCAAAAGCCTCTTCAAAGTCTCTCACCAACCTGCCGGGAACAGCTCTCAGCACAACCCCTTCACAGTTCCATAAATCACCCCCCGGCAGCTTTATGCCAAAAGGTGCTATTTTTAAAAATTAAAAATTGACTTGTCCAAAGGGCCTTAAAAAAAAAATCCTGAACCCACCACTTTCTTTATTAAAGTTCACAGAAAATAAATATCAAATTTCTTTCAGCCTGAATTTTCTCTCCAACTATAATCATAGAAACTAGAGACGGAGAGAAAAAAAAAAAAAGGAGGTTGGGGAAAGGACCCTATTGGGTAACTTTTTCCATCATTTGTTCGGTGAAATTTGTTGCGAAGTCTGCAAATTTGCTTTCCCATCTGCTCTCAAGAAATCAAACAGAACCCTGAAAACTGATTGTTGAGAGCAATCCAAATTCTAGAAATTTCTAAAAATGTTGCAGAAAAAAAATTTAAGAAAAGCTTCCCTTTAATTACAGATGAGCTTTCCCCTTCTATTTAGTTCAGCCCAGTCATGAAATAGAATTGAACTTCCTTTCTGATTCATTCTTCAAAACCTCAATGTCGATTTTATCAGAAACAGATCTGACACTCTCATGGCGCTGCCTGGGTCAGCCTCAGTCCCAGATCGGCGTCTTCATTAAAGCTCTCTCTGTTTGGTTTGCTTAAGGAGAAATCATAACAGATCAGGTTTGATTTCTTCTTTGTTCATGAAAAAAAAATGCACCGACCTTTCCCTTACCTTATTAGGGTATCTGGAGGCGACAAAAGTCACAAAACACAATATTTTCTTAAGAGGGCCCCAAGCCTTCAGCAGAAACTCCAGCAATGAAACCTCCCTGTTTTCTGGATTGCACAGTCCTGGCTACTGTGATGTGTGGGAGAGTTGCTGGCTACCCCCAAAATTTGTCCCATGCTATTGGAAGACACTCAGTTGCTGGCTACCCCAAAAATTTGCCCCATGCTATTGGAAGACACTACAGATGTCCTGAGAGCTGATGACAAACAATGTAAGTGTCCCTTTTCCCCACCCCATGGACCTTGGCATCAATGTCTCCTTTTCTCACTAACCTTCACTAAGCCACTTAAAAAGAAAGCAGAGGGGAGAATGGCAGAAATCTTTATAGATCGCCATCAAAACCTGACCACAAATGGTTCCAATTTGCTGCAGTGATTAAATCTATGTGAGTTTAAGGGTTTTCATTCGGGTCATTTGCTACTTTGGCATTTTGCTGCATGCCTTGCTAAGAAAACGAACTTCTGAGTCACCAGCGAGCATGAAGAAGGAAGAAGGTTACTAAACAAACTCCAAGCAGAGCTTAAGTGGATGTAGAAAATAAAGACTCCGAATTCTAAATATGGATTGCAGAGGAGTGTAGAGGGGATTAGAGCTGCCTTTGTGGCCGGTGGGGCAGCCTGGAGCTGGCTTGCCTTTTCAGAGCCGGCAGCCTGGGATCAAAGTAACAGCCACCAGTTTGTCAATATGCTAAGCTGGGTGTTTACACAAAAGTGTCAGCGTGCGCTTTCCACCACAAAGGGGCTCCTGCATTCGAAGATTAATTACTTCCAAAACACAGATTGTGTGTAAATACCGGCTTCTCTGGAGCCCAGCCTCCTCGGGGGTATTTGTTTGGGCCCCAGGCTGAGATGTGCTGCCAAAGACAAGACAGTTGGGGGACAGCACTGAGAGGTGAACCAAGGCTCGTCTTGATCCCAGGACTTCCTTCTCAGCGCATGAGGTTTCTTGGTATTTTGCTTTCTCTGAAATACACAGGCTGGACTCCAGGTGATGGACAGTCCTGTGTGCGACTCCTCTCTTCTCTTCACCCCTCTATATCTGTCTCTCTCTCCTATACTTCCATGTGGGACAGATTTTCTGAGTTGTCTCCATCCTTGTCCTTTCTCCTTCGGCCACCAGCATGTCATGACATGGTTGCCCATGAGTATAGAGGAAATTGGTGGACTGCAGAGTCCCTGGTGAGAGGATCCTGAGATTTGAAGCCATTTAACTTCAGAACTGTTATCTCCTCTGTAGAATGGGGACAAGAAACATGCTTGTCCCATCTACCACAGAGCCCTATTAGAAAATTTAAAGGACAGGAAAGGCATTATAATTGAAAGTGATAGGATAAGGTTGATGATGGCAGACTTCTATGCCAGTATTCTGATGGGACTTTATCAGACATCTTTATCAGACATTAAAAACTTGCCTAGATATATAGACTGCACACACACACACTAATAATACACACAAACTACACACATACACCATCTCTTCATACCCAAAACCAAGCCTGGGGCCCAAGACCCAGTATATGACCCTCAGAGTATGGTGTCAGACCAAGTATATTAAAGTAACTGGGAACCTTGTTCTAAAGGCAGGATGCCAAGCCCGTCCCCATCTAAGCTTAGATGTTTGGATCTGGGACCTCTCACCCTGGAGGTGAGAGAATCTGGATTTCTCAAAGCTTCCCAGGTAGAAAGCACAAACTCGAGTCAGCTTTAGGCTTTATGAGTGGGTGGTTTCTTGTTCGTTAATTCATTTGCTAAAAGGAAAAACGTCACAACAAGAGTGCTGGCAGCAGATTTTGTGGTGTGCCCAACAACAATCAGCCCTCAAGGGCTGCCCAGGGTTCTAGGAGCTCCTGGCACTGGGGAGAACTTGCATAAAATGTCTTTTTGATGAAAACATGGGGAGAGTGCAAAAGAAAGCTTTCCCCAACCTCTCCACCTGGCATCCCCACAGATTTTCTCTTTTGGTCAACAAATGTGGACATTTGAGTGTAGACGTTTGGCCTAAATCTTCCCTGGGAAGCCTGAAGTCTCACAAGAAAACCTGTAAGGTCAAAAGATCAAGGAAAAGGATAATATGTTCTTGAGTCTCATTCTGATGTCTCAAACAAAGGTCACTCGCTGGTTCACCCATTCACTCATTATTCAATAAATATTTACTGAAGAGCTGCTGTGTGCCCGGCACTGCTTCAAGCACAGAAGATACTCAGGTGACTACAGATGTCCCTCAGAGCTGTTCCCTGTGAAGAACAAAACTGATGAGACTGATGAGGTTCCTTCCTTCGAGACGCTCACAGTGAGGCAGAGTGATGTGGAATTACCTGGTAGTGACATCTCTCTTCTCTCCATCTTTCTCTCTCTTTCTCCTATACTCCCATTATCGTGGGGCAAATTTTCTGAGTCACTCCCTTTCATTCTTTCCTTCCTCTGCCACCAGGTAATAGGAGATAATACTGTCAAGTAAGAAGAAACCAAAAAGGGTGCCACGATAGACTACGAGAGCCTGGGGACAGCCTTCTCGGGAGTGGGAGTCAGAAGACGCCGTTCTCAGGAGTGGCAGCTGAAGAGCCAGGACAAATGTTCCAAGCAGGAGGAATGGCCAGGGCAAAGGCTTGACAGGCAAAGGCAAGTGTAGCCGTGGGGCAGTCAGGTGGGGAGCCACAGAGGAAGGTGAGCCTCAGAGAGTTGGGTAGAATGGATTGTGCCTTGCCAAGTAGGCCTGGCCAGGTAGGAGTTTGGCCTGCATTCCAAGTAAAAGGATAAATCATTAGAGGGTTCCAACTGGGGAAAGATGGCATCAGACTGGCATTACAGGACATCCCTCCAGCTGCTGGGCAGAGAGCAGCACCAGTTACACCTGCCCAAGCCACACTGGTCTTCTTGCTTTTTCCCAAATCCCTCAGACACGTTCCTACTCGAAGCCTCTTCACTCACTCTCTTCCTCCAGGAAGGCTCTTGTCCCAGAAAGCCACATGACATGTCCTCACCTCCCTCAGGTCTCACTTCCCATGTCCCTCCTTGTGACAGAAGCCATCCTTGTCAACACTCTAAAAAGCTGGGCACAGGGCTCCCTGTCCCTCTAGTCTACTTTATTCATCTGTAGCACTTAGATATTATACAGGATATATAGGTTTGTGTGTTTTTTCTCCTCCAGTCAAATGTAACACCACTGGTACACAGTGAGTGCTCAACAGATAGTCTGTAGTCTCAATACACACAGGGCTCTGTGTGTACATGGGTTCCACATTTGTGGATTCAACCAAACCAGTATCAAAAACATTCAAAAAAGCTGTATCTGTACTGAACATGTGTAGACTTTTTTCTTGTCATTACTCCCTAAAGAGTACAGTATAGAAACTATTTACATAGGGTTTATATTGTAGTATGTATTGTAAGTGATCTGAAGGTGATTTAAAGTATACAGGAGGCTGTGCATAGGTTATATGCAAATATTATGTCATTTTATATCAGTGACCTAAGCATCTGCTGATTTTGGTGTCTGCAGAGGTCCTGGAACAAATCCTCTATAGATACCAAAGGACAACTGTATTTATGGAATGCATTGAGTGATAAAATGGACTTGGGCTGCTCTCTTAACCTCTCACAACCCAAGTTTCTAGTGTTGTCAAAGAGGTTTCATAGTACCCCCTCCAAAGGTGACTCACATCCATCCAATTATTTACTCATGTATTAATTTATTCACCTACTCATTATTTAAGAAGTACTTAGTGAGCATCTTCCTAGTGCCAGGCACTGTACTGGAATTAAATAAAAAGATGCATCAAAGTAGCTAAGTAATAGTTAGTGTGTTAGAGTTAATAGATAATAGATTAAAGGAACCAATGTGTCACCTACTGTGTACTGCTAGCATCTCCTAGGCAGGTGACACAGGAGGACAGCCAGCAGCATCACTCACACAGCCAAGGGGGACTTCCATCCCAGGACCAGGCAATGATGTCATTGTCCCCCAACTGTGCTGCTCTCCCCACTTGCCGTGTACCCCACATCCATTCTCTTCCCTGCTTTGCCCCTTTCTCATCCAAGCTGGTCCCATGGATGGCACACTCAGACCTCCATGGGCTCTTCCCAGTTGGCCAATGGGATGCCCCAGCAAAAAATCAGGAAGAGGACGGGACAAGCTGTTCCTCTCTCTTCTTGCTTCAGGCGGTGTTTGCAGGCAGTGGCCATGTCCCTCCAAGGCTCCAGCTCCTGGTGGCCGGTGCTGCTCCATGGTCTCCACCCTCATAGACCCATTTCCTCCTGTGCCCCTTCAGACCTACAGGTAGTCACAACACCTTACTAGTTTCTGGGGTTCTTGTCATCCCCTGATCATGCCCTTAATATCCCCCAAAGCAGGCCCTTCCTTAAAGACCTTTGGACCATCTGAGTTGGAATCTATTTCCTGCAGTGACTCCAATCAGTGAACCAACCACATCAAATAACAGCTCAGAAAATGGTCATGTCTATTAAAGAAACAATTTATATAGGTCTATACGGATATATACCAACAAATATTGGTGTTATTTTATATCTACTCCCTGCCTTTCCCTCCTAGCTCCTAGTATTTGGAAATACCACAGGGCTGAACTCATGGCACCCCCTCACCCATGACACCCCCTTTCAGCCCTGCCCCGCTTCTCTCTTCACCAATACTGCAGCCTCCACGTGTCTGCAGAGTAGATGGCTGACATCGGTTCATTAAGAACACCTATGCACAGTGCCCTACAGAGCTCTCTGGAAGCGACCACAGCCACCAGCCTTTATTGTCTTATCTCATCCACCCACAGCAAGAGCTGTACTCACACCTCAGAACTAAACTGCTCAGCTTCCTTTCAGCTTATAGATTGCAGCTTGTCCTTAGGCCTAGGAAGGAGGTGGGAGCAGGATAGAAAGTAGACTTGCGAAATAAACTGGCACCCACCGGGGAGTGCTGGGGTGTGTTTGTTCTCTAGAATTTATTCATTCAACATTTGTCACAGGTCAGGAGTAGGCTGGGCCCAGCACCAGGCTCTCTGGGGACCCAGAGGTGAACTGACCAGAGACAGACCGAGGCTTTGAGAAGCTCTGTTGTGGGGAGAAAGAGAGACGTACAAATACAAACCAGTTTGCTGAGCCCACATTTTTTGGCAGGAGGAGGAATTGCTCGAAGGGGAACAGAAGGTTCCCTTCACTCCAGGATGGCAAGAGCCCCAGGTGACATTCTGCAGAATTGGGCAGGCCCTGGGATGGTATCTGAGGACCATCACCATCCAGCCAGGAGATCTGAGTCACCATTGGCTGTTAATTGCAGGGCATTGTTCCTAAGGGGTCCTAGGAGAGCACTGAGCACTAGTACCGCAGAGAATGCTATTAGCATGGTTAATTACAGGATGATTGGTAAGACGACTACTGGAGATAGGACATGTTGTTCAACAAGAAAAAGGATTTGTATGGCCTCACTGCTGTCCAGGGAGTTGGTTCGAGGTTGCGCCACACCTCTCCCTCGCCTTATCTCCCATCTCAATCATGTCCACCATTGCAAAACAGAGGAGGTATTATCACTCTCATCTGCCCACGGCATCTGAGATACGACTGAACAAATCAGTTTGCTGAGTACAGCTCAGTGCTTGGAAGCTCACTTCTGGGTACAGGGTGCCCAGGAGCAGGGCAGAGCCTGAAAGCCTCACACAGGCAGTGATGGGGAAAGCCGATAAGAGGGTTGGTTCCTGTAATCACAGTATGTTCAGAAACTCCCTCGTGGTCATAGATGTGGAGAAAATTCTCACCCTCCCATGTTGGTTGTAGCAACGTCTCAGGTCATAGCTAGGGAGGAAAACTTTGAAAAAATGTTTACAATGTGACAGAGGTGTAGTGAAAGCTCACCTAAGACATGGGGGGCTGAAAGCTATGTCAAGAGAAGAGGGAAGTGCCAATGCTAGCAGAAGCAGCAAACACATCAGCCTAGACAGTGGCTCTCTTCTAGACCCTCCTGGCCTCTGTAATTTAATTATTGGTGCGAGTGAAATTTAAAATAGAATAAAGAGATACAGTCAGGTAGGTTTCATACAGCTGCTTGCTTTGTGAGCCAAGGGGCAGAAGGAGAGAAGGAAAAATGATATTGACTTAATAATTAGAAGTTGAGAATAAATATGGTCAGTGTAAACAACTCGACTTTTAAGGAGAGTATTTCACCATTCCCTGGGCACCCATGGAGGCTGGGAAGAGGAAAGTAGAATGAGCGTAAATTGCTGAAGTTACCTTTCCTATCTCCATTCCATCTTTAGGATTTCTTAGCCTGGCACCAAGAGGAGGTCCTGCCTGCTTTGCAAAAGCAAGAACTTGTTTGCAAATTTATGTCCCTTGTACCTATGTGCACTTGTCTGACTTTTGTAAGAGTTCGTGACCTTCCCACTAAGATTTAGAAAAGACTCATCTTTAAGAGATACAAAAATCAGTGATATAGAACCAGGGAAAAATAGTCATTTTGGTCAATGAGGGCTAGAACTACATTGTTGTCAGTTGCCACTGAATTTCATGTAACACCGAGCCTGGCTCAGAGGAGGTACACAATAAATACAGGGGTGGAAACAGACAAGCAAGCCAACAACAGGCACCACACTGGTGTAGCATCAGCCAACATTTCTTGGGCAGCTTTTAGGGGCCAAGGACTCCATGAATGAACTCATCCCACTCTCTCTGCAACACTGCAAAGTAGACAATGTTATGCCCATTTTACAGATGAGGAAACTGGCCTGTAATTGAGGCTAAATGACTTGCCCTGCCACCAGCTCATTAGGAGCAGCAGGATTTGACCCAGAGCCACCTGCTCTAATTATCCACAGCTGAGAGCAGAGGACAGGACTAAGTTATTCTTTAAAGGAGGCCTCATGAGTCCAGGCCTTTAAAATCTCAGTCCCAGATGCTCAGCCTGATGGACAGGTAGCAGGCCACAGGCCAAGGCTTGGAGAAAAAGCCCATTCCTTCTCCATGTGACCTGCTGCTTTCAAAAGAGGACAAGATAATTTCTCAAACTTCACTCTAGCATGGGCTGAAGCTAAGGGGAATGGAATGTGCCCCAGGGTTTCCCAAAGAGCTGCCCAGTTCTCCCATAAAACACCCAGGTGATCGTGACCTGACAAACAATGCTGCAACTGCTCATGAAAATCACAAAAGAGGCTGGTGCTGAGGGTCATGTCCTCCTGGTCATGGGGGGCGGCTCCGGAGCTGGACCTTGAACTTGCTCCTTGCCGACTTCATGGAGAACCTTTCAGGAGTGAGTAAGGTAAGGTGCTTGATGATAGCGAGGCTTGAATCAATGGGATCTGCAGGACTCTGCGTGGTTTTTCTCTCCTCCCACTCTCCTGTCCAACACATGCACACCAAATCCCCACAGTGGCTGGAGGTGGCAGCCAGGTATAAATTATATAGACAGCTGATGGAGCTAAATCACGTGTGTCAGGAGGATGGTGGCCTTGCTTGTCCCACCACCCAGGGGAAGGAAGCTGTCAGGGCTCCAGAATTGGACGGGACACATATATTACACCTCCTGGGCTCAGCAATGCCTAAGTGGGTGCCCAAAACTGGTGGTTTGCAGAAAGAACCAGATGGTACACAGATGAGCTTTTAAAAAACTTTGATATGTGTATATTATTTGTGATTTATTAATATGACTTAGGAAAAAAAAAATCAACCTAATCCATATCTGACTCATTCCTTAAGAGGCAGCCTGTTTCAGGGTCTGGTGCCAGACACAGCATGGGTTTGAATCAGTGAGACTTTGAGCAGGTAATTTATAACATCTCTGTGCCTCAGTTTCCCTATATTTTAAATGGGAGGAAATAACACAAAATAGAACCACCTCAAGGGAGTTGATGTTGACCAGAGTAATCTATTTGATTACCTACAGCAGTGCCTGGCGTAGCATAAGTGTTCTCTGAGTGTTGCGTGTGATTATTACAGATATTACCGCTTTTAAAAATGCTAAATTTATGTTGAAAAAGTGGTTCAAATATATATGTATGTTGTATGAGCATGTGTGTTCGTGTGTGTGTGTATATATATATATAATATAGGCTAGTGCAGTGACTCACGCCTGTAATCCCATGATCGCTTGAACCCAGGAGTTTGAGACCAGCCTGGGCAACATAGCAAAACTCCATCTCTACAAAAAATGTAGCTGGTTGTGGCAGTGTGTGCCTGCGGTCCCAGCTGCTCAGGAGGCTGAGGTGGGAGAATCACTTGAGCCCTGTACGTTGAGGTTGTAGTGAACCGGGATCGCACCCCGGCACTCCAGCCTGGGCGACAGAGCCAGATTCTGTCTCAAAAAAATAAAAATAAATAAATAAATAAAATATGAAGGCCAGTGCAGAAGCTGGAGGATATGGGAGGCCTGGACAGGTAGTACAGAAATGACTGTAATCTGGGAAACACTGAACCATCACATAACTGGTTTAGTCAGTCTGCCTCCCTGCCTGCTATGCCCACAATCCCAGCATGATTCTCCTTGAGCTGCATGTCCCCATGTGATACCTTGTGCCCAAGGGCCTTTACCAAAGGCAACCAGACTCTCCAGGTGGCCTCCCTGCCACCAGAGGCTTGCAGCGGCAGGGGAAGAAGATGTCCATTATTCTCCAGCAAGCTCCCCATATTATCTCAGCTCCAACTTGGCCCATCTTCTCTCTCCTGCCTCCTACCAGAAACCTAGAGGGAGCTGACTGATGAACACGACCTGACTCATCAGAAATTGAATGGCAAGAGGTTCGTGGAAACATCACCCCTTGCCACTCTCTGCCCACATCTCTGGCCCTGAGAAAGGAGTTTGAAGTGCCTAGATCCGGTGCGCCTAGCACAGCCTTGGAGATAGTCATGGAGACTCTGTGGGCCCACAAAGCTGCTGGCCAGCCCTGCCCCGATGGGCCTATTCTGTCTTCCTTCAGTGCCAGGTCACAGCCTGCAACAGATGGCCCCAGCAGCACTCCACATACCCTCTGCAGAAATACGGAGGACACTCTATGACTGCCTCCAGGGTCTCCTGCTGCAATGAACTTTGAAGGGATCCTGTTTTGCATGTCAGTACCAAATGTCCTTGGAGGGGAACCAAGATTAACTTGCCTTATCTTGAATTCTGCCTCACAGTCAACTGGGTTATGGCAAAGTTCCACTGCCGGCAGAGAAATTCGAACCATCCCAGGGCACCTTAACCCCCAACACATCTTTCTGAGGCAAGGACAGCAAAATAGCCTCTTGGTACCCCAGCCCTGCAGGAGACAGAAGGTGCCCAGGGCTCTTGGGTTCTGTGCAATCTCACAAACATGGCCCGGGCCTTCTTCACCGACCCAAACTGAGACCCCTGAATGCTAAACTCCCTTGGGAAAAGGAGAGATGAGAGAGTTTTAGGGAGCTTGGGGAGCATCCTCTATCCTTGTAAACAGTTGAAAAAACTAACAAGAGCCGGGCACAGTGGCTCATGCATGTAATCCCAGCACTTTGGGAGGCCAAGACAGGCAGATCACTTGAGGTCAGGAGTTCAAGACCAGCCTGGCCAACGTGGCGAAAAATCATCTCTACTAAAAAATACCAAAAAAAAAAAAAAATTAGGAGGGCATGGTGATAGGCACCTGTAATCCCAACTACTCAGGAGGCTGAGACACAAGAGTCATCTGAACCTGAGAGACGTAGTTTGCAGTGAGCTGAGATCGCACCACTGTACTCCAGCCTGGGCAACAGAGGGAGACTTCATCTCAAAAAATTAAATAAATAAATAAATAAATAAATAAATAAATAAAAACACTGACAAGGCACTAAGCCAGAGCACGGCCCCTTGCTTAAGGTGGGTGAGGTCTAAGCTGAAGTGGTCAACACTGTGGAACAGGCATAGGAATGAAGAAAACAGATCAAGGGAACAAAGAAGAGGCCCCCAAACAAGATGCATTTATCTGTGGAACACTGAGTATGATACCGGTGGATATTGAATGATTGTGAAAAACACTGTCTCTTTAATAAACAATACTGGGGAAACTAGTTAATCATTTGTCGGGAGAAATAAAATTAAATTATTGCCTACACTAGACACACACACACAGACATACACACACAAATAAATTCCAGGTGGATTCAATGTCTAATGATTTTTTAAATTATATGAATGTCACATTTAGTGAAAGCAGTCAGTTACTAAGGACAAATACTAAATAAATTCCACTTGCATGAGTTACCCAGAGTAGTCAAATTCATGAAGACAGAAAGTGGCATGATGTCTGCCAGGGCCTGGCGGAAATGGGGACAGGGAGTTATTGTTTAATGAATACAGAGTTTCAGTTTTGTAAGATGAAAAGTGTTCTGGATTCAATTGTTACACATTGTATATATACATCAAAACATCATCACAATGTACCACTATAAATATGTACAATTATCATGTATCAAAAAGATGTTTTTTGAAAAAGAGTTCCAGAGATGGATGGTGGTGATGGTTGCAGAACAATGTGAATGTCCTTAATACCATTGAACTATACTTTTTTTTTTTTTTTTTTTGAGACTGAGTCTCGCTCTGTCGCCCAGGCTGGAGTGCAGTGGCGCAATCTCGGCTGACTGCAACCTCCACCTCCCAGGTTGAAGCAATTCTTTGCCTCAGCCTCCAGGGTAGCTGGGATTACAGGTGCCCTCCACCACTCCAGGCTAATTTTTGTATTTTTAGTAGAGATGGGCTTTCACCATCTTAAAAATGAAGATGGCAAATTTCTCATTATATGTACTTTACCGCAATTTAGAAAATAACTTCTCAAAGTCGTATTTTTAAATATTATATGATCATCAGAGAATATGAGATCCTACTTTTTCATAATCTTAGCGTGGGAAAGGGCTTTTTGTTGTCTTAAGCAAAACATAAAATACAGAATTCATAAAAGAAAAGGTTGACAGAGTTAAAGTCACAACTGCATTAAGATTAAGATTGATTAAGGAATGTTTTGATGACAGTTAAGAGAACAAGAGAATACAGACAGACCCCCTGCTCAGGGCGGTGGAACTCCAGTCCAGGGCTTCCTAAACCTCAGCCATTCCTTTACCGCCTTTATGAGTTTTGCCTCTTCATTCAATACCTACCTTATCGTTTATCTGTTTTTCCTTTAAAATCTTATTTTAATTAACTTAATTGGGGTGTACTTTACATACAATAAAATGTACCCATGTTAAGTGCACAATTTCATGAGTCTGGACAAATCTATATACCCGTGTAACCATCGAGGCCATCGAGAGCATCCCCAAAAAGTGCTTCTCAGCTCCTTTATCTCACTCCTCTCTCCTCATTCCAGGTTCCAGCAAACTATTGTCGCTACATTTTGCCTTTTCTAAGAAGGTCATAAAAGTGGAATAACGGAGTGTGCAGTCTTTTTTTTCTCATTTCTCTCACTTAACATATACTTTTTTTTTTTTTTTTTTTTTTTTTTTTTTTTTTTTTTTTTTTTGAGACTGAGTCTTACTCTGTCGCCCAGGCTACAGTGCAGTAGTGCGATCTCAGATCACTGTAACCTCCGCCTCCTGGGTTCAAGTGATTCTCCTGCGTTGGCCTCCTGAGTAGCTGGGATTACAGGCATGTACCACCATACCCAGCTAATTTTTGTATTTTCAGTAGAGATGGGGTTTCACCATGTTGGTCAGGCTGATGTCGAACTCCTGACCTCGTGATCTGCCTGCCTCAGCCTCCCAAAGTTAACATATACTTCTGAAATTCATCCATGTTGTGGTGGG
This sequence comes from Chlorocebus sabaeus, assembly GCF_047675955.1. Taxonomy (NCBI): domain Eukaryota; kingdom Metazoa; phylum Chordata; class Mammalia; order Primates; family Cercopithecidae; genus Chlorocebus; species Chlorocebus sabaeus. The sequence goes on along the minus strand of NC_132908.1, from coordinate 51,307,974 downwards.
CCTTCATATTTTGTTCTTTTCTATTATTGGGTAGTTCTCCATCGTGGGGGTATGCCATAATTTCTTCATCTGTCCACCTGTTGATGGAGATTTAAGGGGTTTCCAGTTTGGGGAATTTAAACCAATAAATCTATTATTTATAAATAATATTGCTATGAACATTTGCATGTGTCTTTACGTTGACATATGCTTTCACCTCTCTTGGGTAAACACCTAGGAGTGGAACAAATGTCAAGTGTAATTGTTGTTGTTATAATAATAGTGTAAACTGCTAGTACAAAAGGTGCTCCATGGACCAAGGAGATTATGAGTCATTCTGTCAACAAATAGCCATTATCAAATAGCTACTGTAGGCCTGACACTGTCTTAGGCTCTGCATCCCCAGTGGTGGAAAAGGAAGACAGGCCTGCTCCTTCTCTTCATGAAGTTTCTACTCAGAGGGAGACAGAAGACATGGAAACAATAGATCAGCCAATTTCAGTTCCCAGTAAGAGCTAGAAGAATGATCAACAAGAATAATTTGATACAAAGAAACGATGTATATGTGGTTATATCAGCAAGGGTCTCCCTGAAGATCCTGAAGCTGAGACCTAAACAATAAAGAAGGATCAAAAGAGGCCTTGAAAAGACAAGGGTCACAGGGAGAAGGGTGGAGTGAGTTGAACTTTCCAAGCTGAAGGAACAGCATGTGCAAAGGCACTGAGTTCATAGGTTTGAGAAGCAGAATAGGTCAGAGGTGAAAGGTTAAGACCTGATCATGCAGGGCCTGGAAAGTTCTCCTAGAAGTTTGTATTTTATTCTGGTTGGAACAGAAATCTTTTTCTTTTTCTTTTTCTTTTTTTTTTTTCTTTTTTGAGACAGAATCTCTGTTGCCCAGGCTGGAGTGCAGTGGCTTGATCTCAGCTCACTGCAAGCTCTGCCTCCTGGGTTCACGCCACTCTCCTGCCTCAGCCTCCCGAGTAGCTGGGACTACAGGCGCCCACCACCACGCCCGGCCATTGTGTGTGTGTGTGTGTATGTGTGTGTGTTTAGTAGAGAAGGGGTTTCACCCTGTTAGCCAAGATAGTCTCGATCTCCTGACCTCGTGATCCACCCGCCTCAGCCTCCCAAAGTGTTGGGATTACAGGTGTGAGCCACCTGAAATCTTTTCCTTAAAGCCAGGGAGGGATGTGATTGGATTTGAGTTTCAGAAAGATCACTCTGTCTGCTGTGCAGAAGACAAACCACATTTGGAGATGAACCCAATTTGGAGGCTGCTGCAGGAATCCAGGCAAGAGATGTCTGCAGCTTAGACTTGGCTGGACACAGTGCAGATAGTGAGACGAGGGCCTATACAGGACATATTTTGAAGGTAGAGGTGGCAGACATGCTGATGGATTAGATACAGAGTGTGAAGGAATGAGGGAGTCGAGATGGGTCTTAGGTTTCTGGCTCCAGTAATTCGTGAACAAGATCCTGCAGCCAGAATCTGCATCCTCCATATAACTTTTTGTCCAGAGTTCCACACTCTGTCCCTCGCCCAGAGTAGGAATTGGAGGAACTGGCTGTCCTAGTCCATACCAGTCGGTCAGCCTGTGCTCCCCCTCCCCCGTGCCCCATTAGATGAAAGGGAAAATGGCCCCATCAAACAGAGCAGATACGTGAATTAACAAATACCAGTGCCTCCGGTGCCCACAATAGCAAAAAGAGATCCAAGAAAACACTGATATTTATTTATCTTCTGTTTTCTTTCAGATCTAGCAATGTGACAATAACACGTGTCACTGTCAGCCCAGGCCCTGCTGGCAACACCTTGAAAACTACGCAGAGGTTTAGAAAATAAACAGCAGTCTCTCTGATTCCAGTGATAAAATACCAGTGTAAGGAGAGCCTCCTGAGATCCATAATCTGGAATTGTCAAGGGATAAGAATTGTCTGTCTTTTTGATAAAAGATGTCAGCTACCCTTCTGGGTTTTAAACAGAGAGAAATACTTCTGATTATGAGACTGGCTGTGTATCATGAAGTCTGTTGAAAGAATTCGTGTGTGCAATAAATGTGCTTGCCTTGCCCATCAATGTCCTTAAAATTTCCTTATCAGAAGGAAATTCAGCCAAATCAGAGGCACGAGAAGTACACAACTCTAGAGTGGCTTGTTTTTGTCTGAGAGCTTGCTTCGTGAAGGCTGTAGTTTCCTGATTACTATTCAGCTCAAAAAGCCTTCAAAGACCACTCCAGAATTGGCAATTATTATTTTTTTAAGGCTTAGGGCTAATTAGCCTCATGAAAGACTGTTTTGTTGTTTGTGGTCTGTGGTTGTTATATGGCTTGTTTTGCCTTGAAAAAATGCTGCAATTGCTTTATTCTTTCTCAATTGAAATTCAACAGGGGAAAAAAAGAGCCCAATTACGAATCATCAGCAGACTGCCGCACACATGATAAGCCCCAAATAAATAAATATTTATCGAATGAGTGAATGAGTGACTGAATATTAAACAGCCTCACTGGCTAGGGCACACTAAAGATCCAAAATAATAATTTAAATAGCCATCAATACCTGTTGATCAAGGCAAGCTAGAAGACTTTGTCTTATTAACACTGGTCAAACTCTCAATTGACCTTCAGAATATAGTGAAAGGTCAGTTATTCAATCCACAAACATCCATGGAGTGTTCGCTCTCCTCCAGTCTGCTTGCTAGGTGCTGGGGGTGCAGCAGGGAGCAGAATGCCACAGTCCCTGACCACCTGCAGCTCCTCCTCTAGTGGGGGAAGGCAGGCAAAATACAAGTACACAAACTAAAGAAAGAATTTAGGTTTAACTTAATACTGCAACTGAGGTTGACAGGAGTTAACCTACTCTGGTTAGGGAAGTCTGTGAGGCCACTCGGAGGAGGTGTCGTTTAGTCTGGAGCCCTGGAGTATGAGAATGCATCAGCCAGTCAGGCTCCATGGCTCTTGCCTATAATCCTAGCACTTTGAGAGGTGGAGGCGGGAATCTTACTTGAGGCCAGAAATTCAAGGCCAGCCTGGGCAACACAGAGAGACCTTGTCTCTACAAAAAATAGTAAAAATTAGCCAGGCGTGGTGGCACATGCCGGTAGCCCCAGTTACTCAAGAGGCTGAGGCAGGAGGATCACTTGAGTCCAGGAGTTAGAGGCTGCAGTGAGCTATAATTGTACCACTGCACTCCAGCCTGGACAACAGAGTGAGACCCTATCTCTAAAAAAATAATAAACAAGTAAATAAAAATAAATAAATAGATAAATTTTAAAAATAATGTTTTTTAAAAAGGGAACACATCAGCCATGCGAGATTGTGGGTGTTTGTGGCACAGGAAGGAAATGATGCTCAGAATGGATTTGTTTCCTGAGGCTACTGGAAACTACCAGAAACTTTGTGGCTTAGACATGACAGAAATTTCTTCTCTTACAGTTTGGTAAGCCAGAAGCCCAAAATTAGTATCCCCAGCGTGAAATTACGGTGTCTTCAGGGTCACACTCCATAGGAGGCTTTCCCTCCCTCCCTTGCTCCTCCAGCTCTGGTGGCTGCCAGCATTCCTTGGCTTGTGACGGCATCGCTCCCGTTTCTGCCTCCATCTTTACCTCCTCATCTCCTCTGTGTGTGTGTCTTCTTCTGATCCCTCCTCAGAAGCACCTTGAATGTCTATTATTTCTGCCAACAGCCTGATTGAGACAATCTAGGGTTTTATTTTCCCTCATGCACCTTAAAATTTTTCCTGTTTCTATCCACTTTTCGATTCCAAAGCCACTGCCACATTTTTCAGCTAATGTCATGGGGGCATCTCACTTCCTTTAGCCAGCTGAAAATCTCATCAGTGAATAAGATGTTTGTCATACAGGCAGGCTTGGCTATCTGGCTGGCTCAGGGGCCATTTCATCAGAGGTTATGGGATGTGTTCCTTCTTTGCACCAATTTCTTTTTCATCTTAACCATTTTGTTTGGCAATACACCTGCAACGTACTCTATTGTTCAATAGTTCAATATTGTATTTTCCTTTTTTCTTTTCTTTTTTTTCTTTTTTTTTTTTTTTTTTTGAGGTGGAGTCTTGCTCTATCCACAGACTTGAGCGCACTCGCACGATCTCAGCTCACTGCAGCCTCCACCTCCTGGGTTCAAATGATTATCCTGCCTCAGCCTCCCAAGTAGCTGGGACTGCAGGCACACACCACCACGCCCAGCTAAATTTTGTATTTTTACTAGAGACGGCGTTTCACCATGTTGACCAGGATGGTCTCGATCTCCCGACCTCATGATCCACCCACCTCGGCCTCCCAAAGTGCTGGGATTATAGGGGTGAGCCACTGCGCCTGGCCCAGTATTGTATTTTCTAAAACAAATAATGCTTACTATAATTTTATCTTTTCTGGCTAGCCCTGAGGTCATGAGGATAAACTTTTGTTATTGCAGGATGGCAAAACCCGGCCCAAAGACAACGGAGTGTGGTGCTGGTGACCACACACTAAACGTTCCCCCATGCTAGCTTTTGTGCCTAAAAGTCGAGGTCTTCCCCACATTGCTTGGCTCATTCACTTCTTTTGCACTCGGGTCTTCTCCTGGGCTCCAAGCCAGATTGCAACACCCAGTGAGTGTCTCAGCCTCTTGAGTTTCTGTGTTGGAAACATCCAGCCCTTGCTTGAAATTTTGCCATAAAAAAAGGAGGTTGGGCCACTGTGATCTTTGCCAAACACAAATGGGTAGGTCACCACCCTCCCCACATGTCCACTCTCCGCCCCACCCCCACATGCTTAAAATCATGTAATGGCTTCCCATTGCTTTTGTGATCAAGTCCGTCATTTTACATGGTGTTGGCATCATCAACATGACCCAGCCTAGTGTGGTCAAAGCGGACCTCTCCAGACCCACCCCTGACTCTGTTCTCCAGCCACCCCTCATATCTTCACGCCTCCTTAGTCCTTCATGTCTGCAATGCTCTCTTCTGCTGTGGATCCTTTGCACTTGCGGTTCCCTCTGCCGGGAATGTCCTCTTCCTGTCGTTTCCTTGTCTGGTGAACTCTTCTCATGCTTCAGGTTTCAGTCCCAGTCTCCCCTTCCTGGGGAAGCCTTTTCTGACTTTGCTGACCAGGGTTTTTTGCCCTACGGCTCCCAAAGCACTGGGTTGCTCTCCTCTCCAGTTCTCATGGCAGATGAACACATTTTGCCCTTGTTGATGTGCTGCTGTAACCGCCTCCCTGTCGCCTGGATCATTCGTTCCTGAGAGGCCGCATCTGTTCTATTCATTGCTGCGTCCCAGTGCATTAGAGAGTGCCTGCTCCATACGGGCTGAATGAGTGGGTAAGTGAGTGAATGAACGACCTGCTAAAGTCCTAGATCACCAACGAAAATGATGACCTCAGGCGGGGAACGGTGGCTCATACCTGTAATCCAGTACTTTGGGAGGCTGAGGCAGGTAGATCACTTGAGGTCAGGAATTAGAGAACAGCCTGGCCAACATGGTGAAACCCCGTCTCTACTAAAAATACAGATTAGCTGGGTGTGGTGGCAGGTGCCTGTAATCCCAAGTACTCTGGAGGGCAAGGCAGCAGAATCGCTTGAACCCAGGAGGCAGAACTTGCAATGAGCCGAGATTGTGCCACTGCACTCCAGCCTAGGTGAGACCCTGAAGAAAGAAAGAAAGAAAGAAAGAAAGAAAGAAAGAAAGAAAGAAAGAAAGAAAGAAAGAAAGAAAGAAAGAAAGAAAGAAAGAAAGAAAGAAAGAAGGAAGGAAGGAAGGAAGGAAGGAAGGAAGGAAGGAAGGAAGGAAGGAAGGAAGGAAGGAAGGAAGGAAGGAAGGAGAAAGAAAGAAAGAGAAAGAAAGGAAGAGGAAAGAAGGAAGAAGGAAAGAAAGAAAGAAAAAGAAGGAAGGAGAAAAGAAAGGGAAAGGCAAGGAAAGGGAAAGAAAGGAAAGAAAAGAAAAGGAAAAAAGAAAATGATGACATCCCAGAGCGCAGTCTTTCTCTACTCTAAAAGAAGGTCAGTCACCTTTCTTTCCTGGCTCTCTGTTTCTAGGGAAAATTGGGCCCTACCTCCACTTCAGATCAGTCTTTTACAACTCACCACATGTGCCCCTGCCCGAGCAGGCCTAGGTCTGTCATTCTGCAAGAAAAGTATCTCACTTCTTCCATCCTATGTTACCCAAGAAGACAGGCCCACAGCTTGTGACCAAGGAACCAGTTCTACCATACCCTGGAGACACCTGGTTCCCTGGAGCTGGGTCCACAGCCCTGTGAAGAAGCACAACTTCGTGTGTTCCCGTTGCCCTCATGCTCCTGGCCGGGCTCCTGGTCTTCCAGGTGGGCTTCTAGCGTCACATACTCCTTGACAAGAACGGGTCTTCCAGCCACGCTCACCAAGGGGCAGGAGCCAAAGCCTCCCAGCTTCCTCCAGCAGAGCAGGAGCACCCACACCTGGGCAAGGACAGGGTCTCCGGCTGATCACTGGCTCTCTGGAAGCAGGTTCCTCTGGGTGTCAAGTAGGATAAGCCTCCTTCCCAGAGTACTGGGCAGAGCCCAATGCCAGCCCGCAGGACCATCTCCCCAGGTGAAAGGGAAGGGCTTGACTTTGTGCACCAGGCAGTCCCTATTGCGGGGAACACAGGACTTCCATGGCCTCACCCACATCCACAGTTGTCAGGACGTGGACTCCAGACTCTGGCTCGGTGGGTCCCCATGCCATGGTGTGACCTTCAGCATTTATTTAACCTCCAGTGCTTTTGTTTCCTCATCTGAAAAACGGACTTTTTAAAAAGAAGTTCCTGTCTCCTAGGGTCGATGATAAGATCAAATGAGTTGATACAGGCAAATACTTCAAACGGGGCCACATAAATCGCACGAGTGCTGCAAGGGTCGCCGTTGCTATTACTTGTGGCACTGACATGCTGTAAATACCATCTCCTCTTAAGCATTGGAATGGTCAAGGCATAAGGTGAATGGATTAATCCAATTTTCTGGGTTGCGCCAGATGAAGGGGCAATCCCTGTACATATCAATTTTCAAATAATGCACTGTCATAAAATAACAAGCAAGCTGGAGGGAATGGAATCGACCTCTTTGGTGAGTCAGAAGGATGTTTCAGACCCTACAAGGCTCAGGGGTCCCCTGGGAGTCCCTGATGCAGGGAGGTTAATGTTGCAGACCCCGGAACCGGGCTCACGTGGGTGCAAATCCTGGTGCTGCCTCTTTCTGGCTCCCCTGCACACTTCCATGATCCCCTCGCTGTTCTCATCTGGAAAATGGGAATAATACTAGGGTCATTGTGAGGACTTAATAAGATAATTGACTTAAAAGCCTTCAGCCTCTGTCTCAGCACAGAGTAAGTACTTGATAAATGATTGCTTCTATTTGCTAGGATTGGACAGAATTCAATACTGCAAGGCGCAGGGGCCACCCTCCTAGATCCTCAATGGCTGACAATGTGCAAGATGCATGCTGGATACTGTAGGGCTTTTAACTAAAAACCTGATGTTCTCTTATATTTCTGCTACTTGTCTTGTTCTTAAAAACCAAGAACTAGCAAATTCTGGGTGACAGGCATCAGCTTGCTGCCTGGCTTCTGCCTTAACAGGAGTTGACAATATTGCAGCAAATCAACACTACACGCTTTGGACAAAACAGCAGCCCTGCCTTGCTACTGTATAAGGCATTTGCCATGTTGTTTGCAGCAGAGGGATGGTTTCCCCTGTGCTTCTGGACTTGCACCTCATTCCGACCGGAGAGTGTACCAGCTGCCTGCCCCAGACTGGCCCAGCAGCCATCTATCTAGATGAGAAGCAATTTCATAAATTCAAACGGGGCACGTTTCCTACACAATTTATTTAGCTTAACAAGTTAATCAGAGTCCACGAGCCCAATTTGTCACTGTGCTGTTTTCTTTTGCCGGCTGCTCTAATTGTATAAATATGCCCAGAGGTTTGATGAAACTTCTAACACATCAAACAATACATGGCCCACTTACAGAGTGTACTCGTGGCTATTTTGAAGCAAGGCATTTCCCCTCCTGAAGCTGGCAGCTCCTGCCCACCTACCAGCCTGGCACCATTTGGTTACTGGTCTTTTGCTTTTTTTTTTTTTCTTCTTTTTTGAGAAAGGGTCTTGCTTTGTCACCCACACTGGAGTACAGTGGTGCAATCCACAGCCTCAAACTCCTGGGCTCCAGAGATCCTCCTACCTCCACCTCCCAAGTAGCTGGGACTCAGTTGTGCGCCATTATGCCTGGCTAATTTTACAAACTTTTTTTATGGACAGGGTCTCACTATGTTGCCCAGGCTTCTCTCAAACTCCCAGGCTCAAGTGATCCTCCAACCCTGACCTCCCAAATTGCCGAGATTACAGGCACGAGCCATTTCCCCCAGCCTGGCCCTTTGGATTCACTCCCAGCACCCAGGACCTGAACGGCAGCAAACAGGGATGATGGGCAAGGTGGAAGGATGCCACAAAATGCAGCTGTCTCTGACTCCTGGTCTAATTCCAGAAAACACCACATCGTATCCTCCGCCAGGTCTTCTCCCTCTTTGGGATTAGGCAAAATGGCAAATGGCCAGACTTGGGGGCTCCAGAGCTTGCTTTCTCTGAGATGTGGGCCTCTTCCGTCAAATTCGCATCTGAACTGCTTTCAGCGCCTGATTTATGAAGAGGCAGGCAGTGAGGTTGTTCGGCTGGTCCCTGGAAACCGATCATAAATCTGAGGCGTGTATCACAGGTGGTAGACTTCTCTGAGGTGATGGCCGAGAGAAGTATAGGAAACCGAGACGAATGTGTCTGCACTGAGTCCCGGAAGTGTGCGTTTCCAGGATTTCCTTTTTATTCATTTTGAATTCTCTCCTCTTGGATTTAAACCTTCTGTCTCCTCTGTGTTCACGTGAACATTTCAACCTATAAATTTCATTTTAATAAAGGAGGTGTCCAGCAAGGAGATAAAACGTTTTTTAAGACAGAAAACTTCTACCCCTACCCCACCCCCATCTTTCACACATTTTGTCCCTAGTCGCAGATGTTTCCTCTGCCTTATCAGTGTGCAGAAAAGAAACGTAATACGCTGGGCTTTCAAATTTTCCGCCACGGAAACAAAAGACAACAGGAGGGGAGAGGGGCCTTGCTTAACCTGGAGCTGGAATAGGCTAAGGGGAAATGGAAAAGGCCAGTGCCCTGGGAGCAGAGTTGGCAGAGCCAGTGCCACAGACTCCTGTTCCTTGGTTCAGTGCTGAAAAGCAGTCAAGTAACAAATGCTCCAACCTCCTGTCCTGCGCCACCGCGGATACAGCCCTGATGTCACCTTCCTCAGGATCTCAGGGCTCCAGCTTCAGGCTGTGCTGGGCTTGTGCACAGGGGCCTGGTAGACAGCAGCCCTCCCAGCCTTCTCTCTGCTCTTCTGCTGCACTCGCTGGGAATTTCCATGTCCCCATGATGTTAATTGCATGCTTCCTGAGCCATAGCCCTTTCTATCACGTCCAGGAAGTCAGTGACCAAGTCCTCTGCCCCACCCTGCCCCGCTAGCTCAGGTGTAACCTAACTCTCAAAAGCACTTTCTTTAGAATTTTAACTTGAATGTGCACTGTGGACCCTCTCGTCATGCCCACAGCCTGCACCCAGGTGTGTGAACCGTGTCACTAATCATGCAGACCTCAAGCGATTCTGAGGAGGCCATTGCCACATGCCAGCCAGCCACGACATCCTCCTCTTGCCAAAACCCCCTAAATGGGTGTCCAGAGTGTCCCCTCTTATCTGTCAGCTACCACCACCTTTGTTCCCACCTTCACCTCTCTTATTAGACTCCAGCATGGGCAAATGTTTTATTTTAATATTACAGTTAGATGTTTATTTTAATGGGTAATAGAAAATAAATTGGGGTGGTGCATGGTGGCTCATGCCTATAATCCCAGGACTTTGGGAGGCTGAGATGGATCAATGACTTGAGCCCAGGAGTTCAAGACCAGCCTGGGCAATATAGGGAGGCCTCATCGCTACAAAAAAAAAAAAAAAAGTTTTTAATTAGTTCAATGTCATGGTGCATGCCTGTGGTCCCAGTTACTCAGGAGGCCGAGGTGAGAGGATTACTTGAGCCCAGGAGGTCGAGGCTGCAGTGGGCTGAGATTGTGCCAATGCACTCCAGCTTGGGTGACAGAGTGAGACTCTGTCTCAAAAAAAAGGAAGAAAATAAGTTGCTTTTTCGTTTTATAGTAATAATATAAAGCTATCTTTTCAAGTAAGCATATCTAAATAAAGAAGTAAGTTCATTGCTTCATTGTGCATTGTGCCAGGCATGGAGGCTGAGGCGGGCAGATCCCCTGAGGTCAGGAGTTCGAGACCAGCCTGGCCAACATGGCAAAACCCCATCTCTACTAAAAATACAAAAATTAGCTGGGCGTGATAGCGCATGCTTGTAGTCCCAGCTACTACAGGGGCTGAGGCAGGAGAACTGCTGGAACCCAGGGGTGGAGATTGCAGTGACCCGACATCGTGCCACTGCACTCCAGCGTGGGTGACAAAGCGAGACTTCATCTCAGGAAAAAAAAAGAAGTAAGTTCATTTACATTTTGAAAAGTTAAGACAGGCAGCTTGTAGCATGCACATAGAGCAAAACAGAGGCCACATGATGTGCTAGGTGAGGACTCGAGCCTGAGTCTGAAGCCCGACTCTGTAATTGGCTAGCTGTGTGACCTTGGGCAAGTTCTTTAACCTCTCTGTGTTCCTCCTAGGGTTGCAATGAGGTTTAGGTGAGTTACTGCTGGACTGAGCAGGGTGGCTGTCGCACAGTGTTGCCTCCTCACTACTGGAGAACTCCAGACTGTTGCACTGGGCTTCTCCGCGCCTCCTGGAGGAATGGTTCCAAAAGCTGATCCTCATCTCGTCATTTCTCTGCTGTAAACTCTCCCCATGATGAAGTCCTAACTTCTCACAATGGCCCCCATGGGCTTCTGTGATCTGTCTCCAGTCGATTTCTACAACTTCTTGCTCTGCCCTTTGTCATTTGTCCTCAATGACGCCACAATGCCAGCCTCATGACTGCCCCCCAGATGCACCTGGCTCATTCAGGCTCCTGTGCAGTCCCATGCTGCACGCTCTGTCAGTCCTGCCTCTCCCTCATCTTGTCCATTGTTGGGCAAACTTCTCCTCCTGTGTCCAAGCTTGTTCAAATATCAGTTCCTCAAGAGAACTTCCTTGATTCTTTCTCCATGGACGGGGTTAGGCACTGAAACAGCAGAAATGTGCTACCTGTGCCTCTACTTAAAATCACAAAGCTCAAACTACTTAAAATTCAAGGTTATTTTTTAAAATTGTAAAAAAAAAATGATTAGAGGCCAAGCGTGGTGGTTCATGCCTGTAATCCCAACACTGAGAGGCCAAGGCGGGTGAATCACTTGAGGTCAGGAGTTTAAGACCAGCCTGGCCAACATGGTGAAGTCCCAACTCTCCATAAAAAATAATAATAGTAATTAGCCAGGTGTGGTGGTACACACTTGTAATCCCAGTGTTGGGAGGCTGAGGCGGGAGGATCGCTTGAACCCAGGAGGCAGAGGTTGCAATGAGCCAAGATCACACCACTATACTCCAGCCTGGGTGACAGAGCAAGACTCCATCTCAAAAATAAATAAATAAATAAACAAGTTATGAACAAAATATCATGTTAGTAGTGAAAAAGGGTTTGACTTAGATTTCAACTTGATAAATGAATAGAAAATTACTTCAAAATACATTTATCTGATTTTTAAGCACATTTTAGTTACCATCACAACTATGTGCTAATTTTGAGAACCAGCAAGGAATAATTCCTGGCCTCCATTTATAATTCCTATATAATTATGTGATAAATCAATATGACAGTTTGATGTTTGGCTTTGGTAGCAAGATTACTTAGAAAGGTCATTTCGTGAAATTATCAGAGAGTTTCATTCATTTTCTCAAGAAACTCTCAAGATCTTGATATTCAACCCATCCTCTTGTCATGCAGTTACTGTGCCATTATCCCTGATGATTTTCATCTTTTTCATTTGCCAACTACTCTACCATGGCCAGGTCTTCCTTGAACGCTGGCTTTGAGAACTATTCCAAGTAGTCCTGCAATATTGCTTTCATCTGCTTCATGAAACCCACATCTTTGGCAAGACTGGTGATTTCAGTTCGCAGTTGATTTGAATTGTCTGACTCAGGTATGTTGAGATGTTTAGAACATATGACAATCACAAAGGGCCTGAAGACAAAGAGATTTCTGCAGACCCTGCAGGGGTGTTCTGAGGACATTTGCCTCTCCCTACAACCTGAGACTTCAGAGATTCCAAGACGGAATACTCAGCAAGAACCTCCGTCTCTCTTATAGCCCCTACAAGTGACTGATCTATAATTGAACGTGTGTGCCTTCAGCATGCACCCAAAATGTGCCTTCAGCAGCCTGTACTCCTCTTTCTGCATCTGTCCCCCACCTCTCTCTTCTCCAACCTCATGTCTCCATCACCACCCTGACACACACAGACAACTACACACACCCTTCCCATCTTCCTCCCATTTTCATTTTCAAACACTGGATGTTGAGAAAGGTGATTCTCACTGATACCATCAGGCAGGAACGGCAAATACATTTTAATTACCACGTTAAACCTTATCAGTTAATATAGCTGCCCTGGAGCTATCTATGGGACAAGAGTCTAAGGCCAAGTAATGCTTCCGTGGGAAAGGCGAACATTGTGGTTGATTTCTGTCTGCCCTGAACCCAAGTGGAGAGTGGCAAAGAATGTGGATGGGCTCCCAGTCTTGCTCTAGGGTGGATTTTAGACACATGGATCCTCTCCGGGACTCTTCACATCAAGTCCGTTTGCTCAGCCTGTTTAGTCGTCTAGAAACCATCCCTGAAAACACTTCCACATGCCAGGACTTAGCCCAGAGCCCTGATGAAGGAATAGCTTGGGCTGCTATCCAGGAATCTCATGTTGCAGATGGGGTTGGGAACAGGATACATTCCATATTCTTCCCATTTTGCAGACTGTACAAATGGTGATTTTTATTGTTCAAGTCATATGAAACATGTTTCCTGTTTATTGTTGTCTGTTGGCAAAGTTTTTTTCTCTGTCAGAAATACCTACCATCCCAAGATACTCACCTCTCTAGTCCTGAAGAAGAATGTAAGCCACATCTTCTACTGGGCCCAAAGAGGTCACAGCACCCCTTGAAGCCTCCAGAAATACCAGAAATGGGTCATCAAGGGACAAGATCTTGCTTTGCTTCAGTGGAACTATCCATCTATCCATCCATTCATTTCTTTATTCAGTGAATGAGACCATCAGTCTCTGCCCATGGTACAGAGGGCCAAAGTCAGCCAAGTTCACCTTGGGGAAGAGCTGGGCACATCAAAAGAACCTCTTAGAAGGAGCCATATCTCAGTGAGATCATCGCTTGTATAATACCAATTGTATTTTTTTAATTTTAAATTTTTCTTATAGAGAATGTGGACAAACACACAAGTTGACAGAAAATAGCACACCTCCACATGTCTTTCCTTCAATTCCATTAATAAATTCACTTTTAATTTCATAAATAGCACAAGAAAACATTCATTTGTAAAAATCATTTTCAGTTGATATAAAGCTCAATATCTTCTTAACCACCTCCCGCAGGCTCACACCCTATGCCAGAGGTAACTACTAGTATTTGGAGGAATCCCTTCCTGGCCTTTTTCTACAGAGTTTTGTGTATCTGTGTACTTTTAGGAATACATTATATTGCTATGGTTTTGTTCTATAGTTTTGATTGTATGTTGTATGTTGTCGCTCCTGTATAGTTTATTTCATACTGGATCTTTCTGTGTACTGATTATTTTCACCAAACAGTAAGTCTTAGAGAGATTTCCAAATATGTGCATTGAGTCCCATCCCTTAGTCATCACTGAGCGTTCATGCTGACCACAGGGGACCGGAGAAATGAAATCAACCTGGAGGAGATAATGGCTACCACAGGACCGTGCATTTTTGAACTCTGGAGAAAAAGTTAGGTTGTTTCCAATTGCTGGCTAAACAATGCTGCCATGAACATCTTTGTGCCAAGTGTCCTTGGTTCATGTACAAGGACTTTCCTGGGGGTAGATAGTGATAACTAGAGGTGGAATTGCTGGGGGGTCAAGGAGGATCCCCATGCGCATTATTAATTTTTGTAAATATTGCCAAATGTTCTCACATCATACTTCCACTGGAAAAAGAAAATGTGCATTTTCCCACATTACACAATATTGAAATGATTAAACTTTAAAATTATTTGTAATCTTACAGGTGAACACATGTATGTAACTTTTTTGGAACTTTTAAGTTCGGGAGTACATGTGCAGGATGTGCAGGTTAGTTACCCAGGTAAACATGTGTCGTGGGGGTTGATTGTCCAGGTCATTCATCACCCAGCTTTTCGGCCTAGGATCCACTAGTTACTTTTCCTGCTGCTCTCCCTCTTCCCACCCTCCATTCCCTAATTGTACTTTTTATTTTAATTTGCATTTCCCTAATAACTGATGGGTCTCATTTATCTCTTCTTTCTTACTTTCTTTTGGCCATTTTTATTTTCTTATGTTATTCAATGAAGAGAAGTTCACGGTAAAAACACACCCCCAATGATGGTCACCACTTCCTCAAAATTCATCTCATGCCTCCTGTCCCTCCAGTCACCATAAAACCTAGGAGATTACAGGCTTGAGTCACTGCGCCCGGCCGAGACGGGCGGATCACGAGGTCAGGAGATCGAGACCATCCTGGCTAACACGGTGAAACCCCGTCTCTACTAAAAAAATACAAAAAACTAGCTGGGCGTGGTGGCGGGCACCTGTAGTCCCAGCTACTCGGGAGGCTGAGACAGAAGAATGGCTTAAACCCAGGAGGCGGAGCTTGCAGTGAGCTGAGATCCAGCCACTGCACTCCAGCCTGGGCGACAGAGCAAGATTCCATCTCAAAAAAAATTAAAAAATAAAAAACTTAGGAGATGCTGAGCAGTCCCCCTGGTTGCACCTCACCACCTCTGTGGTTGGGGGTTATAATAGGAATGAGGGCAGAGACCCTGCCTTCCAGGACCTGAAGTGAGTTCAGGAAAATGAAGCTTTTCCAACACTTTTAACCAGAGAAGTCTTCCTCAGGGAGAAATTGGAGTGGCTGGGACAAGAGGCTAGGACCATCCTGGGAAGAGCAAGCTGAGAAGTCATGGAACCAACATGTGAGTTCCCAGCCCTTGCACCTTGCCCTCTGTCCAAGACCCTGTGCTGAGCTTTCGGGCCCGCTGACAGCCTACCCCATCAGGACCTGGCTTCAGAACCGGCACCAGCCCCAGCAGAGGGCACAGCTGTGAAAGAAGCTAATGTTACAGGTAATTTTGGCCATTAAGACTCATGTCCAGTTAAACAGATGTGTACCATGTTACTTGGGAGGCCCAGCAGTCTGGGGTAGGTCCTGAGCAGAATCCAGCCCAGGGAACTCCTAGCTCCAAACCTAGCCCTTCCACGGTCTTTCTCATCCAAAAATGCCTTTCCCACTCCCTGCCTGAGAGTTGCAGCAAGAAACGCTTGACCAGGGGACTCCCTGATCCACTTCCCTATGGATCTAAACAGAGCACGGCGCAGCATCTACAGTGAAGATGCATCTTTACAATGACCCTTCCCATTCTGCAGATGAGGAAACTGAGTCTGAGAACTGAAGAATCTTACTAAGGCCACACAGCTCATAAAATAACTCAAACCCAAAGATTCTGATTTAAGGTTTACACCTCTCTCTCATAGACCAGTATTTACAGTTGGTTTTGTTTGGTTTTTGGTTTTTTGCTTTACTTATATGTCATCTGTACCATTATTTACTTCATCTTTTTCTTTAAATCATATGTTTAAATCTATGTTTAAAAATATACAGACCTTACTCTAGCAGGAATACCTAGGAAGTTTGGTGTGTAAAGTCTCTATGTTTGCTTATACGCCTACCTATGGAAAAAAAGAGAAAATTTATTTTGTGTACCCCTCAGATGTCACTTTTTGGCAAACTTCCAGGATACTACTTTTGTACCTCGCCTTGGAAATGCCACCTGACACCAGGCAGCTTCCTTGTGGCGGGGGGATCCTGCTCTTCCATCTCTGGCCAGCCTTTTGGTTGGGGGCTAGAGTGTGAGGGAAGCATAGGCTCTGGGGTTAGCCAAACCTGAATTCAAATCTTGGCCTTACCACTTACCAGCTTTCTGAACTGGGCCCAACTTCTTCATGTCTCTGAGCTTCAGCTTCTGTGTCTATAAAATGGTGCCATTAAGAGCACCCATCCACCTTGCAGGGCTCCCAGGGTAACTGAATGCAAGAATGCATATGACAAGCTCAGCGCTGGGCAGCTCGCATAAAGTTCTGTGGCTACTGGGATGGAGAGGAAGCAGAGCAGTGCCTAGATCCAGCCTGCAAGGGGTCAGGGCAGGGATCAAGTGCCTGACGCTCTTCTATGACTGATGGTCACACCTCTGGGCTGATTGTCCCTCCAGATTCCAAATTCAGTGTCTTCAGGCCTTGGGTTCAAGCCTCTTCTTGGTTGAACTTTGAGCTCAATCCAAGCTGATAAGAAGTAATGACCTCAGATCAGCAGGTTGGTCTGCTCCCCCAGCCAGAGCAGCAGGAGGCACCGCCCTCCCTAGAGACTCCCTAAACAATCCAGGGCACATCTACCTGCTTTTGTAGTGGGCTCCATCTAGGGTCCCCAGGAAGCTGATGTCTCCATATATACTTAGGAGTAGGAGAGTGTAGACAGAGCCACATTGTAACATTGTTTGCAGGCGTTGAGCACTTTTGCCCTTGTGAGCCTCTTCCTCCATTAAAAAAAAAAAAAATTAAAACATATTTTACCTCGCTCGGCTTATTTTTTGTATTTTTTTTAGTAGAGACGGGGTCAGCTACTCGGGAGGCTGAGGCAGGAGAATGGCGTAAACCCGGGAGGCGGAGCTTGCAGTGAGCTGAGATCCGGCCACTGCACTCCAGCCTGGGCGACAGAGCGAGACTCCGTCTCAAAAAAAAAAAAAAAAAAAAAAAAAAAAAAAAAAAAAAACATATTTTACAACTCTGTTGGTATAAAGACAAATGGAAAAATAGGTTCCAGGCTGGATTCATTATTATACCTTTTTTATTGTTTTAGTCTTTTTTTTCTAATTTTAAAAGAAATTAACATTAAGACGTTTTCCTGGGCCCCTAGAGGCACCATAAGCCTAGACCATGTACCCACCGTGCCTGAAGGATGAGCTGTCTCAGGGTGGAGAGGATCAGCCTGGCTGTACCCAGGGGCTGAGTCCGGAGGAGAAAATGTCCTTGGAGAAGAGGGTCCCAAGCTGACTTTCAGGTACTCCAGGATAAGCCCAAGTTTCCAAAACTGCCTGGAAAGGGCAGTCATTACCTGGCATTCATCACCTGGATGGTAGAACCAGACCAGAGACTGGAGCAAAGCCCCCAAGCTATGGCCTAGGGTACAGACACAGGATTCCTGCAATAGCTTGAATGTCAGGTGTGGCAGGAGAAACCCATGCAAGATGAGGCAGTCAGAGCAACACTCTAGCCCTAGGAACATACTCCCCACCCAAAGCCCGTACAGCCCTTAACAGACTCCCATATTCTCCCCAAAATCATATGCCAAATACAACTTAACATTAGGATCAGCCTTCAGCACACGCCAGCTCAGTGCAGAGGACAACATTGTTGTTTGAGGCAGAGCTTTTGCTTGAAAATGACAAATCCAACCCAAATTACCTTAAAAGGGGGAATTTATCACAAGGCTCTAGAGTGTCTCAGAGAAGCCAAAGACAGGAAAACACTGCTCCTCTGGGACAGACTGGAACCTGGAACTAGAGAGCCTCCGAGAGTAGCTCTCTCTCTCCCTTTTCCTCTTGCCTGCCTGTTTCTGCACATATTCTTTGCACGTGCCCAGCAAGTTAGCTTCCTCTGCAATCTTGCCCATGTGGCAAAATGCAACTCCCAGGTCTCTGAGTTATCATAGATACCGCCCCACAGTAGATACTGCCATGGGCACCCATAGATACTGCCACCCTGTCTATTTGACTTGAATTCCTCATCTCCAGGAGAGAGGTGATCAGCCCAGCTTGGGTCAGGGCTCCTGCCAGGGAGACGGAAACACCCAATGCCAACAGCACTCTCCAGTGTCCTTGGTTTTTGGATTTTGAAGGGCAGTTTCCATAGAAAGTTGCAGTGGGGTGTCACAGGGAGCTGGGAGGTCACCTTGGTAGGCATCTTTACGACCGTTTAGTCCATCAGAAGCAGAAGAAGTGGAAGTTGAGTGGATGGCAAAAATGTATCCAGTTTGCCAGTTGATGCTAACCATGGTGGATGGTTGGTGAGCAGAGCATTGTGGCACAGCTGCCATCATTGATGTCACTTACAGTCCCTCAAGCAGAGTGTGATATTTACCCAACAGCTGCCCCTGGGTCTCTGTCACAAACACACAACCAGGAGCAGCCCACACATAGCTCTGGGGCTTCAGGGTTCCCTGTCTGTGCCTGGACTCAACACATTTTCCAAGCTGAGGACGCTGCCTTCCAACACCCCTTCTCCACTGGCCCCCACGTGGGAGGCAGCAAGAGGAAAGCAGATCAGGGCTGAGTGGGCCCCAGATCCAGGCATCCCCGCGGTTCCCATCCCATAACTCAGCTCTGGGCAGTGGCGGAGCCCTCAAGCCAAGAAAAGTTGCAGCCAACATACCAGCGTCCCAGACGCCGGGCAGATGATGCTGCTCCTCTGCCATCTCTCCCAGGGAGGCTGCCAAGTCCCCAGACCTGGCCAGTGCTGACATTTAAGCAAAGTATGTGTCAACCATATTAAACAATACACCAAGCTGTGGGTTATTAAGTGCAGGGTAAATTGACCACAGCAATTAAACTGAGATTAGGGAGTGATAAAGCCAGGGTCCCAGGCTGCAAAGAACGCTGTAACATATGGAGGCCTGACTATTACAACGTGTGAAAGCCACAGCAGAAACTTGGTGACATGGCCCTCCAAAGAAACCCGCTGAGGCCCCCACCCCACCCCCGGGTCCCCACCTTTACTTGACTTTTCTTCTTTTGACAATCTAGTATTCTCAAGAAGGCATGGCTCACGCTCGGCATCTAGGTGTTTCTGGAGACTGCCAGGTAGGGCCATGAGGATGTGTCCTCAAAGAAATGCCTGATCCTTGTGGCTGGATGCTGCCTGCCCCTCCCTTCCCAGTTTAGATAATTCACAGACCTGGGTGGGATGCTGAGAGTTCCAGGGGCAGGGAAAGGAGCCATTCTCGGCTCCCCAGTGCCAGGCCCCCTGTTGACACCAAACAGCCTCAGAGCAACATCTGAAGGCCCCAAAGGAGAAGCCAGCAGGAAGATCCCAGAGAGGGATCCAGCCCCATCCAACGCAACCACCCAGAGCCTAAAGGCAGAGCAGAGGCGTCCCAGCACTGGGGACACCCACTACATATTTTGAAATGAGCACACACTGCCCTTTGTATCACTGGCTCGAGTTCTCTGGGCACCCCTGCCATGGTCTTGCCAGTAGCCCACTGGCCCGTTCCTCAGGCTTTTGGCCAGCTCCAGATGCTCGGATGCTACTTGGAGTGTGGACTAGTGTTCAGAAGAGGCTCTTCCTATAGGTTTTGATCCCATCCCTCAGTCCTGCAAAAGCTGCCTTTTCTTCCCAAGGATTCCTGATGCCAGGAACTGGCTTTGCTCTAGAGTCCATTGCCCCAGGAGCATCAAGGTTCAGGGCTCGGCAGTTGACAGACTGCAATTCAAAATTCCGGTCCTGCTTCTTGCTCACCCTATGACCTTGGACAAACGAGTTGCCTTTGCTCAGCCTCAGTTTCCTCATCTCCAAAATGGCCCAATGACAGCCCCCTGAGTAAGTATGCACACATACGTATTTAGAATTGGGGAAGGCATTCTATGGTGGTGGTGGTGATCACTGCCATTGTCACTGTTGTTGTTATACTTCCAGGAGAATCTGACACTGAATTTTGCTGTTCCCCTTGACCATTAGGGTGAGTTTCTTTCTTTCTTTCTTTCTTTCTTTCTTTCTTTCTTTCTTTCTTTCTTTCTTTCTTTCTTTCTTTCTTTCTTTCTTTCTTTCTTTCTTTCTTTCTTTCTTTCTTTCTTTCTTTCTTTCTTTCTTTCTTTCTTTCTTTCTTTCTTTCTTTCTTTCTTTCTTTCTTTCTTTCCTTTTTGACAGCATTTCACTCTTGTTGCCCAGTTTGGAGTGCAGTGGTGTGATCTAAGCTCACCACAACCTCCACCTCCGGGATTCAAGCAATTCTCCTGCCTCAGCCTCCTGAGTAGCTGGGGTTACAGGCACCCACCACCACGCCCAGCTAATTTTGTATTTTTAGTAGAGACAGGGTTTCTCCATGTTGGTCAGGCTGGTCTCGAACTCCTGGCCTCAGGGGATCCTCCCGCCTCAACCTCCCAAAGTGCTGGGATTACAGGCGTGAGCCACCACGCCTGGCCTAGGGTGAGTTTCTATACTGGGCTCTCACATAACATCTTGTCCAGTGATTCCTTTCATGGCCGGTGGCCTGCTTTGTAAACAGATCTATGGATCATCCTGCTGCTCTACCCCATAGTGGGGAGGAAAGAGGGGGATCCTACAAGCTCTCTGTGGATCCTAGACTCCCAAAAAGCCTGGCTTCTCAGTGGAATGAGCTGATAAGAGGCCTCAGTGGGCATCTGCAGGGTGAAAGAAGGGAAAAGTCCGGGTATTTCTCCCAGTGTTCTCTCTGCCTTGGGTGGTTTTCAGAAGAAACTGAATCCTCTCTGTGGCTCAGGCTCCTTCCAGAGAGTCAGGCATGCCAGCAGCCTCCACCAGCCGATCCTGATCCCTGGAGTTCAGAGACACAGCCTCACCGCTTTGTACCACCCATCTGGAGGGATGGGAGTGGTGGCTGCATCCAGCTGCTACTGATCTCCAAGTGACTTCACTGTCCCCCACTTGGCATCTCAGCCTGCCTCTCTCTGTAAGTGATCCCTGTGTTAATTTCCCTCTGTTGAAAATGCTTGAAGCCTTCACATGTTCCTGCCTGCTGTGCTCCCTCTCCAAAGCACCTTTCTTATGTTCATACAAGCTGAGGTCCTGGAGAATTTCTTAGCATTAATATTTTTTTCTTTTTCTTTTTTCTTTCTTTCTTTTTTTTTTTTTTTTTTTTTTTTTTTTTTTTTTTTTTTTTTTGAGACACGGTCTTGCTGTGTCACCCAGGCTGGAGTTCAGCGATGTAATCATAGCTCACTGTAACCTTGAACTCCCGGGCTCAAGCAATCCTCCCACCTCAGCCTGTCAAGTAGCTAGGACTTACAGGCAACTAGACACATGTGCCACCGCACATGGCTACTTTTAATATTTTTTTAGAGGTGGGTGTTTCACCAGGTTGACCGGGCTGGTCTTGAACTCCTGGCCTCAAGCGATCCTCCCATCTTGGCCTCCCAAAGCGCTGGGATTACAGGCATGAGCCGCTGTGCCTGGCCAGCATTTAGCTTTTCATAGATGCTATGCAAACACACACACTAGATAGTAAGCTCTACCCAGTGAGGATCTGGGACAGTTTTGTTAACCCTTGCATTCCCAAAGCCCAGAAGAGTGCAGACACGCAGTAGGCATCCTATAAATATGCATGGAAAGAATAAACCAATGAAATGAAAAGATAGCTCATTGAGAGGCAGCCTCCTCTTAGGGGAAGGAGGTTCAATGATCATCGTCAAGTTATCTGAGGAAACAAGCATATACCCCTGTCCCTACTTCAGCTGTTTCTTCATTAGTACCAAGAACACTGATGGTGTCTGGAGGATTGGTCAAGGAAGCAGATTCCATCAATGTTTCCAGAAAGGCTGAAATTGCTCCCAGAATCAAGTCAAATGTGCATACTGTTAGGTGAGATTCGTGAATTAACGGACTGCCCTTTTGGGCCTCTGTCCTAATTGAACAGTCTACCCTACCCTAATTTTTTGTTCCCTTCCTTTGTTCTTTAAGGTAAGGAGGGTGGGAGAGGAGAGATAGGGAGACCATCTTGTTTTATTTAACTTCTCCTTATAAACTGCCCAAAGTCCTTTCCAGTTGGAGGCAGAGCTGAAGTAATGAATGCAATAATAATGTAACCCAAAGATGCTGCGGGCTGGGGACATGGTTTCACCCAATGCACTGGCCTATTTGCAGATGGGCCTCTGAGGTTAAGGCCCCACTGACCACATTTTTAGAGCATTTTTTGGTTCTGAGTGATCAGGAAGGATGAGGAATCTCTGCCCAAAAGTGAGTAGATTCCGAATTATAAATGTCTTGGCTGAACTGTAAGGACGTATGAGACATGTATTTGGTGTCTCTGGAAAGTCAGGAGGGACAGTCCTCAGGCTGCCTCTGGCTTCTCAGCTGCCCTATCCCCACCACACCAAGCTAATTTAGGTAGACCCCAAGCTCAACCTCTACCATATATCATGATGCATCTGCCCCTTGACCTTCCCAGCAGGGCCCTTCCCTCAGCTAACCAGCACACTGTAAATCTTCATATAAATGAACTCATACTAAAGTGTGAATGGTCCTACGAGGGCTTAATGTGTTTGCATGGGAATGTGAAAAGTGCCTTTATCCAGGTCCATTGGGAAGGATTCTAGACACAAGCAATAAGGCTCTAATCTGGGCCCTTCTTGAAGGAAAGCCTCCCCACTGATGGTCATTGATGAACCTGTCGAGTTGCCCCTTCTTGGTTATAGATCAGCCACAGCAGGGCCTTGAGCAACTTACATTCTCTGCCTGAGACCTTGGTTATACATTCTTGATGCTTGAGTGAGTTGAATGAAATGGCCTCTTAGGTTTCTTTATCCCAAAAGTTGATTCCTTAAATCCAAATTTCTTAGGTCAACATTTAAATCTTTCCATCATATGACCTTCAACTCAGCATTAGTATCCATTACTCGCCTACAAAAACCAGACAGACCCTACTAACAATGCCAACAGTAACAATAGCAATAAATTCTTTTTTTTTTTTCTTTTTTTTTTTTTTTTTGAGACGGAGTCTCGCTTTGTTGCCCAGGCTGGAGTGCAGTGGCGCGATCTCGGCTCACTGCAAGCTCCGCCTCCCGGGTTCACGCCATTCTCCTGCCTCAGCCTCCTGAGTAGCTGGGACTACAGGCGCCTGCCACCGCGCCCGGCTAATTTTTTCTATTTTTTGTAGAGACAGGGTTTCACCATGGTCTCGATCTCCTGACCTTGTGATCCGCCCGCCTCGGCCTCCCAAAGTGCTGGGATTACAGGCGTGAGCCACCGCGCCCGGCCGTGCCAGGCTTTATTTTAAACACTTTTGCCATTTGATCATCACGACTCTAATAATATCATTCCCATGTTATAGACAAAGAAACAAAGGCTCAAGTCACTTGCTCATACAGAAAGTAAAGGCTGGGGCTATTGCCCAAAGCTGGGTTGTCCATACCTTAAACCATGACATCATGTTTGGGAAACTTGTTTTCTGAACAAGCCACAGGTACCCCTCTCATTGCACAGATGTGAGAACTAGGCTCAGAGAGGTTAAGTAACTTGGTCAAGGTCATACAGGCAGTAAGTGGCTTCTGAAGCACTTCCCTTGGGCTCCACCCTGTTCCCACTGGATCCAAAGACCTTAGAGCTGCCTTACAAGTCTCTCCCTCTCTCCTACCTATTGCCCTTAGCCCAAGACCCACATCATTTGGCTAGAAAATCCGGAGAAGGCCAGTGCAAGAAGGAGAGAAAGACTCTGGGAGATTCAGCAAGCACAAGTTACTCCTCTTCCATGAAAATAAAAATCAAGGTAGCCAAAGTCTTTTAATCTGACCCAGAAAATAAACTTCCTTTCTTCTGGGATGGGGCAGGAGATTCCAAGTTCCACTTCAGGCCTTTAAAAAACAAAACTAAACCAAACACTACTAAGCCTTAAACCCCACTATGATTCCGTTTATAATAAAAACATCAACTTCCCTTCTTCCCCGGTGGGGCAAATTGCTGTGGTTGAAGAAGCTGTTTTCATAGTCAGCTAATTACCCCCTTAAAAGATGGCTGATGATCTCACTTCCTGCCCTTGACTTGGCCTGAAAGTTCCCCAACGTGGCTCCCAAAGGCTAAATGCAGGAGAACTGGGCACTCTGGGAGCAGGGTTTGGTGATGACAAAGGACAGGGACGGAAGCCCTTGGAACTCTCACCTCTCGGAGCCCAGAACAGAAAATGTACCTTCCACATCTGCCTCTCCCAGCTTCCGGCTGCATGGGCGATTTTATCTTCCTGGGGCTCAGTTTCCTCATCTGTAGAATGGGGACACCACTACCATGAGAAAGTGCGTGGAACACAAAGGGTCTGGCTCAATAAATGCTAACGATTCATCTCTTTTCCATCTTACATTTCCTTTCCTTCCTAGACCACCCACACTGAAGAGCCTGACTAGGCAGTCCCTATTTCCAGCATGTTCTTCCTCAACAATACTCCTAACAATCATAATAAGCATGTAGCAAGCACTACCCGCCAGAATGTGCATTTGATGGTTTAGAGCTGTTATCTCTTGAATCCTAAGAATAACCCTAGGAGGCAAGTCCTGTTATTTTACCCATTTTACAGAAGGAACAATGGAGACTCAGAAATGTTACCGTACTAGGAAGCACTGGGGCAAAACTACACCTCAGTCGTTAGATTCCAAAGCCCATCAGTCTCCTATGGGGGCTTCCATAGAAGTCAGAAGAGTTTAACCCTTCTCATCTCCCTGGAGGATGGCAGGCTGGGGCCTTGCAGGGAAAAACCAAGGCTTCCTTATCCCAAGGCTCTGGGCTGGTGATGAATACAAGAGCACAAGGCAGAGGCTGCATTCTCTACTGAAGCGCCAGTTGAGTTGAAGAGAGAGGGCCCTGTAGCCCAGCTGAGATATAATTTGGTCTCACTGAAAAGGGTATATACCTGCAGTTTTCCAAGGGTTCCATTTAGAGGGAGAAAGAGGGAAGGATGAGGAGGAGGCTTTTCCTTTATAAGTTCCCAAAAATTACTCATTAGAGTTAGAGTTATAGGGGAAACCAGCAAGACGCAGAACTAGAAAAAAAAAAAAATATGGCTGTCTGGTGTTTCCTTCAGGGAAGGCCTCTCTGAAGAGGTAACACTGTAAGCGACCCCCAAAGGCAGAGAGAGAATTAGTTATGGGAAAGTAGAGATGCACATTCCAAGAAGAGGAAAGAACACGAACAGAGTCCCCTAGGATCACAAGAGCTCAGTGTTTTGAGAGGAACTAATGAAACCTATGTGGCCAGAGACAGCTGAATAAGGAAGAGAGGGCAGCTCAGCTCACCCAGGATGCTGGGAGGCAGGAAAGGAGGTTGGATTTTATGCTACGTGCAATAAAAAGCTGTCAAATTTTGCACAGGGAATGGGTATGATCTGAGATATGGTATAATCTTTTATTAAGTCACTATTCACATTATTTTGAATTACACAAATATTTTCCAATGAGGAACTAAGGCACGTGCTATAGCTCAGTTTATCACATTTTTATTTACTCAGTCTTCTAAAAGCAATGCTAAATATTCCTTCTTTCCTCCACTGTACCTCTCCCCAACCCCAGCAGCCTCTCATTACAGGTTTTCATTCTCCAACTTGTATTTTTCCTGAATATTGCCCTCCTGGAGCCTCTATCCTTGCAGTCTAGGCCAGGCTGCATGCTCCACAGCCCTGCTACAAAGATGTGTGTTCCTGGGGCTTCCCTTTGCCTCTCTCTCTGGTTTCCTAGATTCCTTATCTTCCTCTGTTTTGGTTTACATTGTTATAGAATGAATGTTTGTGTCTCCCCAAAATTCGTATGTTGAAGCCATAATCCTCAATGTAACTGTATTTGAAGATAGGGCCTGTAAGGTGACAAAGATTACATTAGGTCATAAGGGTGTGGGCCCTAATCTGATAGGGCTGATGCCCCTAAAAGAAAAGGAAGAAACACCAAGTCATGGTCCCTTCACTAAGTGAGGATACACCAGGAAGGTGGCCATCTGCAAGCCAGAAAGAGAGCCCTCACCAGAAACCAGCCCTGGCAGCCCTTGATCCAGAACTTCTATCCTCCAGAATGGTGAGAAAGTAAATTTATGTTGTATAAGCCATCTAGTCTATAATTTTTGTTATGGAATCCCAAAGTGACTAATACAACCCTCACTTTGCTAAAATAAATCTTTGAGTTGCTTCCTGGGAGATCATTGCATCTTTTAACTTTCCACTTCTTTAAAAAAAAACTTGAATAAAAAAGTTGCTGGTTATAGTATTCTAGGATTAGAAAGATCTGTCTCAGGGTTTTCTCAGAGTTCTCCATTGTCTTCTCACTTCCGCTGTAGCAATTGAGATGTCTCATGTAATTCTTATTCCCAGTCTTCAAGTATGGACATTCTTTTCCCTCTGAAATCTTTAAAGATCTTCTCTTTATCTTTGGCATTCTTAAAATTTCACCACTATGAGCCTAGTGTCATTTTTTTTTTTCATTCATTGCACTGAAAAACCAGTGGGTCATGTAACTTGAAGACTTCCGGGCAGTTTTCTTATAGTTTTTCTTTGATAATTTCTTTGTCTGTATTTTCTGTTTGCATTCTTTCTAAGCTTCCTGATAGTGGGATAAAGAACACATGGATTTGACCTCTATATTTAAAAGCTCTTTTCCTCCTAACGGTCATAATTTTGTTCTTTTTTAAAACTTGATCTTTTGAAATATTTCTCAACTTTTTCTCAACTTTATCTTCCAACTTCTGTATTAATTTATTTTTACTTTTGTTACATTTTCAGTTCCCCAAAACTCTTTCTTGTTATATATTTGTTGACTTTTATTGTCTTTTTTCATAACTATAATACATTATCATATAACTCTAAAGATATTATAGGTTTTTTAAAATCACCTGGATCCTGTGTTGTCTTTATTTCCTGCCTTCATTATTTTTGTGGAGCAGAGTGTCTCTTTTTTTCATGGTGAAAACTTCTCAAATGTCTGAAGATTCTTGCCTGTTTATATTTAAGAGAGAGGTGCTGAGAAGCAAATGGGAAGTTCTTTGTATTTTGATCATTGGTCAGAGGCCATATTTTGTTTTGGGGAGCTCCCATAAGTCAATATCTAGTCATCATTCCTTGGGGGACATTCCTATTCTCCAAAAAAATATCTTCTGATCTCTTGAAGGGTAAGAGTGGGGAAAAAATGGAGGGATAGTCAGAGAGCAAGCAACGGAAATTTAAGCAACGAGAGGATCAACAACTGAATATTCTGAATGTAATGTCTTAGTCAGTCTGGGCAGCTATAAGAAAATATCATAAAGTGGCTTAAACAACAAAAATTTATTTCTCACAGTTCTGGAGGCTGGGAAGTTCAAGTTCAAGACACCAGTAGATTCAGTGTCTGGTGAGGGCCTGCTCACCAGATGGCTGTCTTTATGCTGTGCCTTCATATGGCAGAAGGTGGGGGAGCTCTCTGGGCCTCTTTTAGAAGGACATGAATTCCATTCATCACCCAGCCCCACAAAACCCTCTCTTCCAAATACCATCACATTGGGGGTTAGGATTTCAACATATAAAATTTGGAGAGACACAAATATTTAGTCTGTGGCAGATGTGTTATTATGATCTTCTGGGAAGTCATTGGGAACAGGGAGATGAAAAAAATGGATAGGCAGAGGGGATACATCTTACTGATGTCTTGGCTAAAAGATATTCTTGCCTGAAAACGTCAACACTTTAATCTACACATTCTGTGTTTTAATTTCATCTCAGATAGCATCTAGTAGGTTGTTAGATTTCTGTTACATTCTCCCCTTGAAACTTTTCCTAGAGGTATGAATATTGGAAGTAAATATTACTAAATGTTTGAATGTTATTTCTTTACCTTTTCACCTCTAAAAAGGGATAGTTTTGATATTTAAACCCAATAGTTCATTGTTTTCTATTTTAGGCTTTTTCATTATACAAGTAAAAGGTGTTCCTTATACATAACCTAGGCCAGGAGGCAGCAACATTTTCCTGTAGCAAATATTTCAGGTTTTGTGGGCCGTATGATCTCTGTTGCACCTACTCAATTCTGTTGGTGTAGTGTAAAAGTAGGCATAAATGAATAGGCTTGGTGGTGTTTCAATAAAACTTTATTTATAAAAACAAATGGAAGTCCAAATTTGGCTCGCAAGCCATACTTTGCTGACCCTTAATATAGAGAATATAGACTAATAAAATGAAGAAAACAAAATTACCTGGAATCCTACCACCCAAAGATAACTAATGTTAATATGTGAGTGTGTTTCTTTCCCATCTTTCCACCATGCATATATATTTTATTTCCAAAACAGAATCATTATCTATACGTAATTTTAGCCTGTCTTCCCCACTTAATATCGAAACAGTATTTATACTATTGAGTATTCTTAAATAACACTATTTTTAATAGCTTTGAAATATTTTATTACATAGATGTAAAATGAAGCATTAACTTTTTTTTTAACATTTTTCACAGCATTGTGAAAACAATTTCAAAAAGGCTATACCAATATTTAATCCTACCAGCAGACTAGGAAAATATCTCTTTTCTACAAAGGATCTTTTTAATAAGAAAATTTCACCAGTTATCAGGAATTTTTAAAC
Source organism: Chlorocebus sabaeus (assembly GCF_047675955.1). NCBI lineage: Eukaryota > Metazoa > Chordata > Mammalia > Primates > Cercopithecidae > Chlorocebus > Chlorocebus sabaeus. Next base: position 51,279,396 of record NC_132908.1, on the reverse strand, counting down.
TCATAAGTAATATCCTGCATTAACGCAATCTATTCTCTCTTTCTTGAACATTGCATTAAGTAAACTCTCCCAAACACATCCCAGGCATGTGGCCTTCAACTTAGCCTTTCCCCAAAATGTGCTCTCTGGACACTCATTGCAGGAGGTGAGCTGAGCAAAGAGGATTCTGTGGTCAAATAAATAAATGTAGGAGATGGCTAAGTACTGTCATCCCCTTCTTTGAGAGTCCCAGAGCTCGCTGGCATGTTAAAAGCATTAAATATACTTGCATCCCATTTAGAACCACTGAGCTCTTTAACCCAGAATTTGCCAAACCAAATTCTTTCTTCAAGTAATGCCTATTTGAGATTCAACCAACTAGCTCTTCAGAACAACTTTGGAGAATCTGGTCTAATGCAAGGCCAAAGAGCATCATCTTATCATTGTAAATGTTAGTGTTCCCATCCAATCCAATAACCCTACTAAACAGCATGACAAACATAACAAACTAAGAAAAAAAAAGGGGGGGGGAATTAAGGTTGTTAGCAAATAATATAATAATTTTATATGAGAACAAGCTTTAAAAATGATGACCCCCTTTGGGAGGCTGAGGCAGGCAGATCACTTGTGGTCCGGAGTTTGAGACCAGCTTGGCCAACATGGTGAAACCTCATCTCTACTAAAAATACAAAAATTAACCAGGCATGGTGGCTGGCTCCTGCAATCCCAGCTACTCAGGAGGGTGAGGTAGGAGAATCACTTGAACCCGGGAGGCAGAGGTTGCAGTAAGCTGAGATCGTGCCATTGAACTCCAGCCTGGGTGACAACAGTGAAACTCAGTCTCAAAAAAGAAAAAAAAGAAAAGAAAATGAAGACCACACATTCTGGAAGGAGGGAAGATGAAGGGGATACAACACAATGGGCAAGGTGACTACCATATCCTGAAATAAAATAGACAGCCATAGAGCTTGAGGGACACCATTTAACCTTCACAAGGACATGACAAAGTTAAAGAACTCATTATTCCATAAAGTTCAAGGAACATTTAAGCTAATTTGTGGATGTCAGATTCAGAATGGATTATTTGAAGCAAGCTAAGGATCTGGGGGAAGAAAACATTCCTGACCTTTTGGAAGCTGACATCATAGAAGAAAATCACCTTGTTCCTTCTTTCTAAGCAACTCATCACTTAGTCCCCTCCAAAGGGCGAGTTCCTTGATCCCTTAATCGCTCACCTCATGCTGATCCATCATTAATTTCCAAGAAAGATTACTCTCATGCCCACCAAAACTCTTTCTTTTCCCCTTCCCACCTGAGCTGAAAAATAATAATTTAGAGTTTTCTCTTCTTTTATTTATCAAAGTAAAAAGAGGGGGGGTGGGCAGTTGGAATGTGGGGAAGAAATCTCACTCTTACCATTGATTTTCAGTAATCTTCCAGTGTAACATTGAATTTTGGGACTTTTAGCAAAACGTGCTCAGTATTCACACTCTAACAGCTCTCCAAGATGCCCTTCTGTTTTCAATGATTTCTGAGTACTATAAATTCTATTAAAACAGTAGATATTCAAGCATATATGTCCCCTCTCCAGAGGCCTTTTTCATGACAGGACATCCCACACCATCACCAGCACCAAACAGCCCTAAGTTTCTGGGCATCATGGTCACACACTGATAAACCAAGAGACCTCTCTGAAGGTCAGCATCCCAAGGCCTTCTACTGAACTTGTTAACTTACTCAACCTTGACAGAGAAGACGGAGCAGGTAGGAAAGCTGATCATTCTATCATAGAGAAAAGAATATCTTGTCCAACCCATTCCATTTCATATATGCAAAAAATGAGCCAGAGATAGGGAGAAATTTGCCCAAAGCTGCAAAGTGATTGAGTTGCATGGCTGGGATTAGAACCCTGGGTCTCCTTCAGCAGACAGATCTACCCGTTTCCTCCTGTTCCTTTCTATACTGAACATTTTTTATCAATCTTATAAAGCATAGTTGGTGGGTCAGAAGAGTCTAAGGAGATTCCTTTTACGAAGATGAAACTCCTGAACTTAGAATCTGCAAAAATAATGGATATTCCTTCCTGGATTTTAAGGTCTTTGTCCTATTTGTGTTAAGAGTTAAACCTTTGGCTGGACGTGAACCCTTTCAGAATACACTCTCCAAATGCCTAACAAGATCCTTCCAAAAATGCCCTCCTTAATCAAACTGAAAGCACCTGAAAGCATCTTTCTTGCTAGGTTGCCAACTAATATAATATTATAGGAAAAAAGTAAGAAAGAAAGAAAAAAAAAAAACAGCAAAACCGGGACTTGTTTTCTTTTCTTCCACTGACTGTACAGTCTTAGTTTGGTTTTAGATTTCTCCATTCTCCATGGGTATTGGCAAGGCTGGATTAGTAATGCTAAAAAATTTATCTTTACAACCTATTGTCTTAGGTAAGATTGTATCAACAGCTCCAGATGGACCAATCTCTAAGAATAATTTCACTTCCCCTTATCATTGACAGGAATCACATTTACATATTCTACTGGTGAGCGAGATAATGCAGAAATGATTAATGTCCCTCGATGTACAGATACCTGTAGACTGTTTGATCAATGTCTCCCCAAGAAAGTGTCTTTCATTCTGGATGCTCAAAGTCCAAAAATGTTCTGTGATTAATGTAACTAAATGTTTGGGGTCGGCGGAAGCTGCAGGCTTCGTTTCTCGTCCCCGTCACACTAAAGAGAGGTCGCAGGAGACTGGATTAGTCATGTGGAGAAAAAGTCTATGGGGCTCATGTGTGCATGGGATTTCAAATGTCCTTTTAAAGAAAGAAGCAGAATCCCCCCTGGAATGTCTCCTCCAGAGGCTCTGTAGAGAGAACAACACGCTTAGTCTTTTAATGCAAATCTGATTTCCATTTAAAAAACCAAGTGGGTCTGATTCTGCGTGTTGTATTGGAGTTGGGATATTTCCTGATTTATTTCACATAGTTTATTAACTGGGAATAATCTGGCTTCTGCAAGATATCCCTGAGAGAGGCACTAGAACCAGCTGGAATAATGGGAAAAAAAGGTATGAAGAACAGACAGATATTGCCAATTGTCTTCTTAATCCTCCAGATTTGTTCAGACATTTTCTCTGAGATGCCTTTGATGATGACTCAAAGTTGGGATGCTAGTGCCTGGAGCCAGGAACACAGAGAGGTTAACCAGGGAACCTGGGGTCATCCTGACCTGTATTACATGCCAGCTCTTTCTCCAAGCTGGATAACCTTAGGATAGTTTTCAAGCCTCTGTACCTCAGTTTACTCATCTGTAACCTGAGGGTGATGATTGTAAGCACTCTAGGGTTGTTGAAAAACTTAAATGAGAAAACATTTTTAGTGTGATTAGTTCAGTGCTTGGCACTCAGCAAGTATTTAATAAATTCTAGCTATTGTTATTATCATTATTAATTCTAAAAATAGCTTGTTGAAATGTCTCATGCATGCTTAGTGCAAACAATGAAGCTTTCTTCAGGTACTGCCTGGCTAGGTTCCCTTTGCAAGGAGATCTATTTTCTTCCAGCGGAAAATATTTTTAAGGAAATTATATTCAATTCAACTACATTTACATAATAATATGCATATCTAAAAACCGACTCAGCCAGGCTGCCCCTAGCTGTGGGAGCTGAAGAGGCCATATTTAAGAATACAAATTACTTCTGGAATACGTTTCCATGCCCTGGACTGCTCCCAAGGAAGACATGTGGGTCATGATTAAATGGCAAAATTGGAAGATACTAGATGAATTGAAAAATAAAATCCAGAACCCCATACAGTGGTCAAACGCAAAAGATGGATTTGGAGAAGGATGAACCTGAGATGAGAGTGGCTCAAATTTCTCAAAGGATAAAGTAGGTCCTGGGGAAAATCACTAAAACTATTCATTTGTTCATTCATTTATCCATTCAAAAAACACGTACAGGAAGTCAGATGCACTTCTAGGTGTCAGGATCATGCAGTAAACAGGTCAGACCAAGTTCCTGCTCTCATAAGGTTTACATCCCAGCAGAGAGAACAGACAGAACAAATAATAACTAAGGTCATTTAGGCCAGGCATAAGTGCTGTGAAGAAAATGGAGCTGGTCTTGTTTCTCCCTCTCAGAGCAATGAGGAGATACTTCCCAGAAAAGCAGCTCAAAGACAAAAGCCACTTGTGGAGCCTGTATTGCACTCTTCCCTTTTTTGTCTTGTATGACTTTGGAAAAAAATCACACCTTTGTTGAATCTTTTTTTCTCTTTGGAATATGAGGCCAATAATTCCAAGTCCCCAATACGGAATTTTTTGAAAGTCAGGTTGTCCAACAGCTACACAATCTAGCCCAGGTTTAGCATATGCTCAATAAGCTCACTGTCCAGTCTCCGGCCTGTTCCCATGGCAGACATCACCAATCTATGGAGATCTTGCCTCAGACTCAGTCTAACTCCAGGCAGACCCAATCAATCCATCAGAGCAGGCGCTACTAGACTAGCCCAGCCCTTGGCCTTTACACAGATGAGATTATGAAAATCTAAGAAGATATTAGCTTTCTTTGCTCCTTGGTACAATCAAAAGATGTAGAGACTGAACTGCATACAAAAGGAAGAGGCTGATATATGGTGGTGTGCCTCACATCCGAGCTTGTCTTTCAACAGCCACATCTCTGTTCTGTGGACATCCATACCCACCAATGGCAGCACAGGGCTTTCCAGTTGGGGCACTCAACGACCTGCAAGGCCGGACATGGTGACCTAGCACCTTCCTCAGAACCACACAAGCACCCCTCCCTGAGCTTTCATCACAGAGGCAGCACTGTACAGTCTTTGGAGTTAGGCAAACTCGAGTTTAAATCTTGACTTCCCTGAGCTCTTTAAACGTTAGTTTCATCCTGTGGAAAATGGAGAAAATGATAGTGTTCAGCTGGCAGAGTGAGCACTAAGTGAGCTGATACTTCCAAAGCCCAGCACAGAACTCTGGATAAATGGCATGTATTATTGTTGTTGTTGGTATCTATTTAAATAAGTATACCACCTACCCTGAAGACAAGAAAACACAAATGTGGCTAGCACATAGTAGATACTCAATAAATGTTATTCTTTTCCTTCTGCAGCCCTCTCCAGTCCTGCCTAGCCAAAGATTGTGAGGAAAGGAAATGAGAGGATGCACAGTTTAAGAAAATTGGAAGGTGGGGGGTGGTGGCTCACGCCTGTAATCCCAGCACTTTGGGAGGCCAAGGCGGGCAGATCACAAGGTCAGGAGATTGAGACCATCCTAGCTAACACGGCAAAACCCCGTCTCTACTAAAAATACAAAAAATTAGCCGGGCGTGGTGGCAGGCACCTGTAGTCCCAGCTACTGGGGAGGCTGAGGCAGGAGAATGGTGTGAACCTGGGAGGCGGAGCTTGCAGTGAGCCAAGATGGCGCCACTGCCCTCCAGCCTGGGCGACAGAGTGAGACTCCGTCTCAAAAAAAAAAAAAAAAAAAAAAAAAAAAAAAAAAAAAAAAAAAAAAAAAAATTGAAGAAAGGAGAAAGAACAGAGTCAATTCTGGATGGTAGATCTGAGAGATAAGAACCTACTCCTACTGCCCAAGTTGAAATGCTTCCATCCAAGAGGGTGCGTCTCACGTTTCACCAGTGAGGGTTCCCTGTGAGTGCATTCCTTTGCCATGGAGTCCGTCTACTGCAAGAGAGCTTCAGCCAGTACCATCGCTGGGACAACCACGCGTATGGCCTGCTAAATAACGCAGGGCACTTGTCCTTTCAGATGGAGGTTTAGAAGAAGGCTGATATGATTTTGCATGTTACTCCAACAGAGAGAGCCAGGAAGGAAGGTGGAATCACCAGGGCTTGTCACTAGTTAAAAAAAAAAAAAAAATGCACACACACATTCAATAAACAAGAAAATTATTTAAATAAGCAGTCCCCAGGAAAAAAATACAAAAGCCAATTTTATTCATAAAACATCTGATTGACTGCATTCTAGCTAAAAGCAGCTTTTAACTCAAGCTTCTGAGATTCTATTTATTATTCAACAAAATATTCAAGATTATTTAATAAAGGTATCTTTAATACTAATATGGCAGCAAGAGCTAATATATGTAAAATAATTATTATGAAAAGTATTATCAATATTTTGGGGAAATAATGTACATACATAATGAATGAATTTTGCCCCTGGGTTTATGCTTATATCTTGGCCCGATTTTGCGTGGAGAAATTCTGCATTATAATGAAAGGCAAAATGATCACACGTTATAACTGCGAGTTTTTTATCACTGCTTAGAAGAATCCTAAAACTGTCACCTAAACAGGAAAACATATATATATTCCATATAAGTGTGCATATGGCAAGTTTATAATTTTCTGAGTGCTGGAAAACACTCGAACACCCAACTGCTTTCAAAATGACAATTATTGGCCTCAAAGAAATAAATAAAAAATTTTTGATAGCCAACTATCCCGAAAAAAATTCAAATTCTAAGCAAATGAAAGTTTGTGCAGATCTATTTTTCTGTTTAAAGATTCTTGACGTTGAAGTTCTCAGACATTTCTCAAACGGCATACACAAACTAAATCAAATAAAGAACTATTTTTATTTTCCTGAGCCAATGAGGAATTTTCAAAATTTAAAAGAAGCTCTTTCCCCAGGTTTACCCCCACCCTAAACTTACAGAGTGAAAAATCAAATTCGTTTCAACAAATATATTAGCATTGCTCCTTGTGCCAAAGCCTGTGATAATACAAAGAAAAATTAAGGAGGATTCCTCCCCCTTTAAAGCATAGAATCATAAAATAGAATGTGAAATAACTCAGCAACAGTAATCTATTCCCTTATTTTAGAGATATGGAAACTGGGACTTAAACATAGCAAACTCATTCAAGTCTACATTTCCTTATATCTAATGCAGGGAACTTTCTAGAACCTCCCACTTCTGCCCACCAACTTTACCAGGGCAACCAAAGAAAATTCAGTGTCCACTGATGATGTCAACTATGTCCACATAAAATCTGCACATCTTCCACTGAGGCAGGTCTGAGGCACTTTGGGGACCCAGCTGAAGTTACCCTTTGCCATGCTTAGCTTAGACCCCAGTTTGAACAACAACTCAATTGACCATTATCTGGCACCTACTATGCACAAAGCCTGATGCTGGTCACACTCAACATCCTCCGTTCCTCTCTACTGAATTTTCAGGAGTGAAGGTTCCCACCTAAAATGATTCCCAAGATAAGACAGGCATGTTCAGCATCATCTAAAGAAAACAAAAGTTTCCAAACATTTGCAAGCTCTGGAATTTATGCGTAAGAACTAATGTTTGAGAGGGTTTTTTGTTTTTGTTAAATGACTACACTATAAATCTCACAAACTGCATAAATCAGACTTGACTCCAGCCCCACAAGTAAGGCTGGGACCGATTTATGGTGAGGCATGAGAGAAGAACAGTGTGTTTTATTTACCACCTGACATTTACACACAGAGGAGCCTTGTGGGGGTTGGCCTGTGAGGGCTGGGAAGTAATCCACAAGGTTACAATAAATCCGCCTGTGAATGGCAACCCACCTTGGGTTAAAAACTTGGTCTCAAATAACCTCAAAGTAATTCTGTCTGGTGGAAGATTCTTTATCCTGATCAGGGATAATGTCGAATTGGAAGTCCAATATGACAACCGCCATGCCTTTCTTAGCTTTAAACACTGCTGATTTATTATTATTATTATTGCTATTACTAGTATTAGCATTGGAGAGCATACGTTATGGGTTTTCTCCACCTTCACTGTTGGTATTTGGAGATTTGAGGTCAGTATGAAATGTTTTCAGGGACGTCTTATGAACTTTGAAATTATGAAAGTTTGTCCTGAAGAGTTATTTGAAAATGTGAAAATGTATCTTCAAGAGTCTTTAGTCATTAAAGCCCTCTCAATGAATCTTGTCATGGGGATTAACCAAATATTTAATGAGCATCTATTATGTGGCAGGTACGTCACCTCATGGAGGGGACAGAAAATAAATAAATAATAGATCAGAAAACAAGAAGTGATACAGAGGAAAATTAAGCAGAGTGATGGGGATGCTTTAGTAGACAGGGTGGTCAGGAAATGTCTCTGTGGTAAGGTGGCATTTAATTACAGTCCTGAGTGGAGTGAAGGAAGAAGTCATGCAGACAAGACAGTAAGAACATTGAAGGCAGTCGGGCGCGGTGTTTCAAGCCTGTAATCCCAGCACTTTGGGAGGCTGAGTCGGGCAGATCACGAGGTCAGGAGATTGAGACCATCCTGGCTAACACGGTGAAGCCCTGTCTCTACTAAAAATACAAAATATTAGCCAGGTGTGGTGGCAGGCCTCTGTAGTCCCAGCTACTCAGGACTCTGAGGCAGGAGAATGACATGAACCTAGGAGGCAGAGCTTGCAGTGAGCCGAGATTGCGCCACTGCACTCCGGCCTGGGCGACAGAGTGAGACTCCATCTCAAAAAAAAAAAAAAAAAAAAAAAAAGGCAGGAGAACAGCCAGGGCAAAGGCTGGAGGTGGGAAGAAGATTGATGTCTTTAAGAAACACTAGGGAGATGGGAGTGGAATGGGAATTCCAGAAGGTTGAGCCAAGGAGGAACCAGTTGTGATCTATGTTTGGAAGGCCTCACTCTCTTCATGAAGGATAGTATTGGGAGGCAAGGATAGAAGCTAGGACACCAGTTAACATACTATTTCAATAGTCCAAGCCAGAGTTAATAGCAATGGATGACAAATCCCTCACTCACTCTACTTTAATCTCAACTCACTCTGCACACCCCATGTGAATGTCTTACTAACCATTGAACCTATTTTAAGAAAGACAAAAATCACAGTTAAACCTAGAGCCTGGGAGCTCTGGATAATTTGGAAAAAGTGCAGTTCCTGAAAAGTTGTAAGTCCAGAGGATATAAATAAGTCCTTTCGTTTCTGAGACATGTCAAGGATAGTGCAATTGCTTTCATCATGTGATCCATTCACTAGGAAAAGGTGCATCCTACAATGATAGAATTCCTTCCAATAATTTACCTAAGGCCAATTTGATGCCCAGTAGTTCTAGCTTCTGGGGAAAAGTCCACTCTAAGCCTATTTACCAATGTGTCAAGAAAATAGTACCAGAGACCTCATTGGACTTAATTAAAGCCAAACTAGACTTCATAGAAAGAAGGGAAAAGAGCATACCAGAGAGAAGGAGAGAGGCTGGGGGCTGCTCTGCCATATTCTTTTCCAGCAAATTGGTTTCTGGCTATCTGAGCGTATTGGGAAGAACACTTAGGAGTGATTATAACAGAGGAAGGTTGTGGGGGGTGCACCAGCAAGACAGTGAAGAATGGGGCCAAATGGGAGGGAATGGACAAATTAATGATTAAGGAAGATTTTTTTTCTTCTAGGAGTCGTGTCCAGCCTGGCCTCCCAGATTTGAGCAATCTTTCACTGTCAAGAGAGGCTGGGAGATTGATTCAATTAAGATTAGCAGAGCTGGAAAAATGGCATGGGTTAGTTTTGATTAGTATTGTCTTCTCTCTCATCTCTTGGTGGTGGTGGCCTGAACACAGGTGGAGTTTGGCTCTATCAGGTCACAGGGAAGGCAAGGCCGACTTCCAGAGTGGGGTTCGTGGACCAGACTCTGGGCTGGAGGGGTGGCATTTCCCTGGTATTTTCTTCTGAGGTCTCTTCCATTTGTCCTTCCTGGGTATGATTTTCTTATAATTAGCTACTTCTTCTGAAGAAACGCTAAGGGGGTGGGGAAAGTCTGATATATGGGGTCAGTGCTGAGTATAATTCCTTGGAGCAAATAAATGTAATTGGAGGTCTCATTAATTCCGAGGCCATGCCCAGATGCCCTCTGTGATCCACTGGAAGGGTAGGAGAACTTTCCTGGAGAGGTGAGCATGTCTCAAACAAAGAGGGGCTGGCAGCCCTGGCATCTGCTGGCAGAGAATCTCACAAGGCTTGAGGTCCCGGGGTGAAGAGAAGGGAGGGAATAAATCACTCTTGCCTCATCCCACTGCCATACCAAGAAACCCAGACGCACCCGAGCTGTTGATTTCTGCACAGTGAGTCTCTGCATCTGAGAGCAGCCGGCAGATGCTTAAAATAAATGCGCCTTGCAATTTACCACCACCGCTAAATTCATATTCAGACACTGTTTCTGGATAAGTTTAATGAAAGTGGTACTTTCTGCAAGGTCCCTGGTGGCATTAGTTCACATTACAAAATCATTATACATAATTTGACACTATTGTGCACCGTTCGCTTAGAAAAAGAGCTTGTTTTACAGCTCTGGGGACAGAGGTCCCTCCAGATAAGGTTGGGCTTATGAGAGAGTGAGAGGGGAAAGAAATACCTCCCTCTGGTTAGTAATGAGAACTTTGATGTTCAATATGGTGACTCCCTTACAGTCATCAAGACAGATATTTAGTCCAAGGAGAAAAAAAAAATACGAAGTTACTCTCTTAAAAGGCACAGACCTGTAATCCCAGCACTTTGGGAGGCCAAGGCGGGTGGATCACGACGTCAGGAGATCGAGACCATCCTGGCTAACTAGTAACCCATCTCTACTAAAAATACAAAAAATTAGCCAGGTGTGGTGGCGGGCACCTGTAGTCCCAGCTACTCGGGAGGCTGAGGCAGGAGAATGGCATGAACCCGGGAGGCAGAGCTTGCAGTGAGCCAAGATCGTGCCACTGTGCTCCAGGCTGGGCGACTGAGGGAGACTCAGTCTCAAAAAAAAAAAAAAAAAAAAAAAAAAAGAAAAGCAACCACGGACCATGCACTGAGTCTTAATACTTTTAAAAGCAAATATTTAATCTGCATTTTAAAGGCCACTCCCAACACCACCACCCCAATTGATTTTTGGCTCGATGACATCCTGTTCCTGGTGGCTTGGCACAACTTGCCACGTGCAGCCCACACAGGGCTGGAATTTGTGGGGTCTATACAAGTGAAGCCTTACCAAGTTGTCAGAAGCTAAAATATTTCCATGCTAGTCGGTAAATACATTGGCCCCTCAGTGTCCATGCCCACTGCCTGGACACCCTACTCTTCCTAGGATCTCCAGATGACCCTATACCTAATGCCCAGCACTCTAGGGACAGGCAAGCTGACATGGACTGAACTGTGTCCACCTCAAGATATGGATGTTGAAGCCCTGACCTCCAATATGACCAGATATAGCACTGTTAGGGAGATAATTAAATGAGGTCAAAAGGGTGGGGTCATATGTAAATCAGTCCTATTGGGACACCAACAAGACTGGTGGTCTTATAACATGAGGAAGACTAACTAGATTGTGTACTTTCTCTCTTTCCACCCACCTATAGAGAAAAGGCAGGCAGGATAGCGAAATTATCAGAGTTCTAGAAAAGTTGTGTTGACTACAGAGAGGTGAGTGGGTGGGAAAGAGAAACCCTGGAGTGGGAATCCCAATTTTTGTTATCATTTTTGTTTTTGTTTTTGTTTGAGATGGAGTCTGGCTCGGTCACCCAGGATGGAGGGCAGTGGTGTGATCTTGGCTCACTGCAACCTCCACCTCCCAGGTTCAAGTGATTCTCCGACTTCAGCCTCCTGAGTAGCTGGGATTGCAGGCACCCACCATTTCAGCTAGCTAATTTTTTTGTAGTTTTAGTAAAGATGGGGTTTCACCATGTTGGCCTGGCTGGTCTTGAACTCCTAACCTCAAGTGATCTGCCTGCTTTGGCCTCCCAGAGTGTTGGGATTACAGGCATGAGCCACTGCGCCTGGCCTAGGAATCCCAGTCTTTGAGAGGCTGCCATATGAGGACACAGCAAGAAGGCACCATCTACAAGAGGAGAAAAAAGACCTCAACAGAAATCAACCCTGCTAGCACCTTGATCTCTGGCTTCCAGCCTCCGGCACTGTGAGAAAATAAATTTCTGTGTTTGAAGCCTCCATGGTCTATAGTATTTCAAAATGGTAGCCCGAGCTGTTCTGATGGTTTGGCTCGCACGCCTTGTACCAAACCGTCAGTACTTTCCTTATCACCTGCTGGCACCTTTTCCTATAAAAAGAGCTCACTCACTTCCCTCTAGCTAACTTCCAGAGGTGACTGTTTCAAAATCAAAATCAGTTCACAATGATCTACCCATGTGAACTTTTGGTCCTCTCTCTTCCTTGAACCTTTGGCCAATCAGTCAGTCACCCAGCACCCTGGTGCTCACCTCCTCTTGGTGTCTAGAACCTGTCCTTCCTCTCTAACCACACAGATGCCCCCTTGGCTCAGAGAGTCATATCTGTCACCCAGACTACCCTGTCAGCCTCCTAAAGATTGCCTTTCTGCCCCAGGCTTTCTCCTTCCCATCCACTCACCTCTCTGCAGTCAACACATCTTTCCTAGAACTCTGATCATTTCACTGCTCTGCTTGAAACTCCTCCATGACCCTTGGGATGAAACCTGACCCTATGTGCAAGGTTCCACATGGTCAAAACTTGGTCTCCCAGCTTTCACACATGCTGTTCCTTGTGCCTAAAACTATCCTTCCAAGCCCTTCCGCTGGCCAGCTCTTAGCCTCTCAGTGGGGGAATTACCTGCACAGATCTGGTAGGTTGTCATTCTGACATCCCTGAACACTTCTGCTGCTGGGGAACTCAGCTCTTCATGTGGAATCTCATCTCATTGGGATAGCTCTTTTTGTGGGCAAGTCTGATAACTGGTCTGAAAACTGCCTCCCTGTAAACTCTCCTCACTGATTTTCCTCATTCCTTCTCCTTGTCCCCCAACTCTCCTTCCTTCCATCTGGACTTTTAGATTTCCTTACTTCCATGGGAGCTGAAACATTATTCTTATTCACTGATGCATTCAGTGACTGCACTGCCTAACACATAGTAGGTGCCAAGTAAATATGTGTTGAATAAATGAATAAAGGAATATTGAAAATTGACTATTAAAGTTATTATAGAAGAGGCCTTAGGGAGTTCAACTTCTTCATTTTACAGAGGACCAAACTAGGGCTTAGGCAAGGAAAGGGAATGGCCCAAGGTCACACAGCAAGAAAGTGGCCAGACCAGGTCAGAATCTATAGATCTTCATCCCTCTGATAGAACCAAGAGCAAACTGGCAAGCTCAGTCCATTTTCAGATTATCCCAAGCAGGAAATCGATTGGTCCTTTTCCCAAAGGCATCACTGGGATAATGCAAACTTAAGCAAATGTCCATGCCAGGTTCCATCCCCATTTATTCAAGGGAGTAGGATGCAAGATTGATAAGATTTTAAATGGTGTCGTGTTCTGGGCATTCATAACTTGGACTGGAGTGCAGGAAATCCTGTTTGTCTCACAGAGGGAGACAAATGTGCTCTGGAAAATTCCCGGAGGGAAGGAGGACATCGTGGGGAATCTCCATCTACATAGGCAAGTCTGGCCTCACTCAGGCAGGAGAAAGAAGGCCCAGGGTGGTTCCTTAACATTCCAGAAGTTTCCTGGGTAAATCAGTGTGGGGTGGATTAGGCATTTCACATGGCACAGAAGCCCCAGGCTCCCAACCACCAGAGAATGGCTTCACTCCAAAATGCCTCCCTCTCTCCGTCCTTGAGGCCCCACCTCCTACAATGAGGAGGAAGAAAGGTTGCATCCAGAGATTCAAAGGAAATCACACACTCCCCAACCAAGGAAGAGGGAGGAGGGAGATTCCAAGAGACTCAGAGAGGGAAAGATAGGGTCTAAGAGACAGTTGGACATACAGACTCTAAATAACCCAACAAAGAGATAGAAAGTGAGACCGAATCTCAATGGCTCTAAATGTAAAATTAAAGAGGAAAAATTAATTCCAAAAGAACCTTGAACAGGGCAGGGTGCAGTGGCTTATGCCTATAATTCAAGCACTTTGAGAGGCCAAGGTGGGCAGACGGCTTGAGTCCAGGAGTTTGAGACCTGCCTGGGCAACACAGAGAGACCCCATCTCTACAAAAAAGAAAGAAAGAAAGAACCTTGAACGAAGGAAAAACAACATAAGAGTACACATTATTTCTCTCTCTTTCTTCCTCTTTTTCTTTCTTTTATTTTCTCTTTTATCTTTCTGAATCACAGGGCAGAGTTCATAAGGACCACAGATGAGGAGAGGCGTTCAGCTCTTTAAAGGAATGGTTTTAACTGCAGAGATAAAACACCACGATGATAATAGTCATGATGCCTGATGTTTATTGAGCGTTTATGATATAAGTTCTGTTGTAAGTTCCTTGCATAGATGTTCTCATTTAACCCTTGTGACCTTAAGCAGTGGGCACTCTGATTATTCCTCTAGTACAGATAAGGACACAGAGGTTCAGAGAACTCATCTTCTGCACAGGGTCCCAGAGCTAGTCCTGCGTGGAGCCAGAATCTCTCCCAGTCCCTAGAGCCCTTCCTCCTAACCCTAAATGGAACTTGGGGCTACAACCTCGGGAATCCCCAGCCATCTCAGCTTGGGCTCACCCTTCTGTGTTAGTCTATTCTTGCATCACTGTGAAGAAATACCTGAGGCTGGATAATTTATTAAAAAAAGAGGTTTAATTGGCTCACAGTTCTGCAGGCTGTACAGGAAGCATAGCAGCATCGGCTTGGCTTCTGGTGAGGACCTCAGGAAGCTTCTGATCAGATAGAAGGCAAAGGGAGGGCAGGTGGTGTCACATGGCAAGAGCAGGAGCAAGAAAGAGAGAGGAAGGAGGTGCCACACACTTTTAAACAACTAGACGTTGTGTGAGCTAAATGAGTGCGAACTCAGACGTTACTCCAAGGAGACCACCAAGCCATTCATGAGGGATCCGCCCCCATGACCCAATACCTCCCACCAGACCCCACCTCTAACACTGGGGATCACATTTCAACATGAAATTTGAAGGGGACAAACTTCCAAACCATATCACCCCCATTTATGCCTACATTTACAGTTTACAGTGCATTTTCTCACTGATGTCCCCAGTAAGGTTTGGGAGCTCCATTTGGAAGACCAAGAGGATCCTTGGTCCTTATCTGTCTTTATCCAACCAGTAGGCTAGCTCAAAAGGATTTCAAGCTGTTCTCATGCCATGCGATGTGGAGGATCCTACACTTTTATTCAAAAGCCCCCCTATAGGCAGAGGGGAGGGAACAGTAGCTCCGGGAGATCTTGGGGGTCGTGGAAAGAGCCCAATGGCATACAGAGCAAATGTCAAACTTCCATAAAGTCTCATTTTTAATCTGAAAAATTCACGGGGGTTTTGTATTCTACCGCAAAATATGTTGCTAAGAAAACAGAAAAATAATGTTTGTAATTACTTGCCCAGGAATGAAACAGACAATCTCAAAAGATGACCCGTGTGTCTCCTGGCTTTATCCCAAAGCAGAGAAGAGCCCAGTTTGAGCAACTCGAAACTAGTCCAAGCCCCATCTAGCCTTACTGTTTTGCAGCTGAGAAGCCTGAGGCACAGAGAGGTAAAGTGTTTTGTCCAAGGCTGCACAGCAGGGTAGGATCTAGGACCCACACCTGCTGAAGCCTAATCTAGGATCCCTATGCCGCATGGGACACAATGGTTGAAGGCACAGGCAGTAGAGCTGTCGCGAATCCCAGCAGGGCCACCGAGCTGCACAATTGCAGGAGATGTCACTCACAAGTTAATAGATGTGTTCCGCGCCCCTTGGGGTTGGGCGGTGCCTGCATGCCATCCACATCCCCCTTCTTTGCACTTCAGTTTTCATAGTGTTAATTCTTATAAAACAGGAATGATAACAGTATCGATGCCATGGGCATGAGGATTAAGTGAGATATTGCATGTGCCTAGCACACAGTAGACTCAAGACAACAAAATTTTTAATGCTACCATCATATTTACTTAAGAAAAAAGACACCCCTTCTCTTTCCATGGTTCCTTTCCAAGTCAGGTCATGTGGGGGAAGTTTAATAAGAGTGCCTTTTCTAGCTATATATCATGCTAACCTACCTCCATGGGTTGGTGTGAAGCTTAACTAAGTTAACACCTGCAAAAAGTCTGGAACAAGGCCTGGTACAAAATGAGTGTTCAGGCCAGGTACAGTGGCTCATGCCTGTCATCACAGCACTTTGGGAGGCCAGGGAAGGAGGATTGCTGGAGGCCACCAGCCTGAGCAACATAGTGAGATGCCATCTCTACAAAAATTCTTTTTAAAAATTAGCTCGACGTGGTAGCACATGCCTGTAGTCCCAGCTACTCAGGAGGCTAAGGTGGGAGTTGGAGGTTGCGGTGAGCGGTGATCGGGCCACTGCACTCCAGCCTGAGTGACAGAGTGAGACCCTGTCTCTAAATAAATAAATAAAATGAATGTTCCATAAGAGCTGCCTCTTTCATTACAGAGAGCTATATACTTACATATATGCATGATTACTATCTTATTTTATTTCATTTTTTGGAGACAGTCTTGCTCTGTCACCCAGGCTGGAGTGCCGTGGCATGATCTCAACTCACTGCAACCTCTGCCTCCTGGGTTCAAGAGATTCTCCTGTCTCAGCCTCCCGAGTAGCTGAGATTACAGGAATGCGCCACTATGCCCATCTAATTTTTGTATTTTTAGTAGAGACTGAAGTTCACCACTTTGGCCAGGCTGGTCTCGATCTCCTGACCTCAAGTGATCCACTGCCTCAGCCTCCCAAAGTGCTGGGATTGCAGGTGTGAGCCACTGTGCCCAGCCATGATGAGTCTTTAATCCAATAAGCATTTCTATATCTATGAATAACTTTCACCTCCTTGTATAAAGCCTTATCTTGCTAACCTTCACTTCCCGAAATGTGAATTGGGTTGTTGCTCCTGGTGGATCTCATTTAAGAATGGAGGAACGAGCAGTAGGAAGATGACACCAGTAGATCAGTTCTTTCTGATGTCACAGGGGAGACACTTCTTAATCCAGAGCAAGCTGACTTTTCCCCCCAGATCAGCTCAAACCCCCTCTCCTTGAAGGCACGGCAAAGACAGGCTCCCAGAGCCTTCTGGCTCCATTCAAAATCCCCTTTTCAGAGCTTTGGCAGTTTTATGGCCTTTAATGACCCCCTATTGTACCCTGATTGCCAATCAGGGCACACGTAATGACCAAGCAGCATCACTTAGCCCTTATTCCGATGACAATGGCCAGAGCGGCCAGCTTGCTGTTTTGACATGAGCCGGGTCACAGGGAAAGTTTTCGGGCGGGTGACTTAAAGAGCCCGGACCAGCCAGCACCCTCAACTCCTCAGTTGCTGGGACTTGCACAAAAGAATGAACTCTGAACTTTTCCTTTGATGGATGGAGGTCATTAAAACCACGGAGGGGGCGCCTTCAAAGGCAGGTGTAGACCAGGCCGTCCTTCAGAGCGCCTAATAAAGAGAGAACAGGCAATTGTGTGGGATTCAGAGGAGGGGAACTTCTGAGAGATTCACTCAAGTGGTTCAAAGAAATCAATGGGCTGCCCCAGCCGATTGACAGGGGCCAGAAGTGCCGTGGCCATCTCTCTGCCACCCATTGAATGGGTGGCTGCTCCAATTGTTCCCAAATAGGGACTACCACAATAAATGCTTTGGGTTCTTTCATAGATACCCTGGGCCGTGGGCTTTAGACCAACAAGAGAATCTGGAAAAAGCTTCACCACCGACTCCCATTTTAAATTCCATCCATTTTAATAAAGTGCCAAGAGACCTCCAAGCAGCTTAAAATATTAAAGGTTTCTTTTAAACATCTGGAAGATAACATCTAATTACTAGATAGTGCTCCAGGTTATTAATATGTAATCAGAGCTAATCCCACTCAACACAAACAGCAAACAAAAGCACTATCCTAGAAGTATCATCTTTGCAGAATGTGAAGCTCCAGTGCAAAAGAAGAGAGCCCCCAACGTAGCTTCCAGACAACACAGCCACCCCCCGCCCCGTGAGCCCCCATTCCCACCACAGCACAACCAGCTGGGACCACATGCTGCCCCTGGAGGGGCAAAGCCAGAAATGTTGACCTCCTGGCAGTCAGCAGGACAAGTCAGCGGAATAGATTGACTGCAAATGACTTGAGTCATCGAAGTTCAACCATGAAGGGAAATGAAAGCTTGGGGAATTTCACCTCCCTCTTCTGTTTTTTTCAAAAGGTGTTTTTGCTTTTCACAAAAGGGTCAGGAATTTTGATCCCAAAGGTCTGAGCGGGAATATAAATGGATTTGGATAAGCTGGAAGCCGGGTCTGGGGGGAGCGGTGTGCTGAATGCATCATTAGGATCACTTGCTCGGCACATTACACACGCAGGCACGCAGGAGACGGAATTCGGCACTCCTCTCCCGCCAGGGCGATGGTTATTAAGGGTAACGCGATCGGATGAGAAGGCGGTGAATGGGCAACCACAAAGCCCAGAGGAAGCAGCTGTGGAGACAAATAAGTGAAGGTCCCACCTCCCTGAAACATACCCACAAGACAGAGCCACATCCTCTGCATTGTCCAAGGACAAATCATCACGGGTTCCTGGGCAGTTGGTGGTGTCAGCGTGGCTGAAGGCAAAAGTGATGACTTGCAGACCTCCAGAAGGGGCACCGCAAACGCCTAATCTGGGGCAAGTCCACTTTAACCCTTCCCTGCCTCCTTCTCCTACAAGGAAATGGAGGCAATGGAGCAGTGCCATCATCACTGAACCACATAAAGGAAAGAATAAAGAGGCCACGAGGAGTCATAAGGATTTTCCCTCTCTCCAGATCCCCAAGGAAAATGTTCTCACTCATTCTCATGATTCACTGCAGTGTCACAAATATCTCTTGAGCATCTACAAGACGGGTCCTGGGTGCTGGCGTGATGGGGTAAGCAAGACAGACAGCCCCATCTTCACTGGGAAGGTGGAAATTAAACAGATAATGAGTATTTTGAAAGATGCTACAAAGGGAACATGAGAGTGCTCTGAGGACCTAAAACAGAAAGATCTGCTCCACAGTCCAGTAGGTCAGGAAAAGCCACGTCCTGAGAGCCTGGGAGGCAAAGAGGGTGCAGATCTCAGTAGAAGTGGTTCTTGCAGCAGAAGGGACACATGGAAAGGCCCAGTGACAAGAGGGATATGGTTTGGACTTACCCAACAAGGATAAGATGCCCAGGACAGAGTACCAAACGGCAGCACCTAGAACACTGCATGTAGATGCTCAAGAGATGTTTGTGGCTGGGCATGGTGGCTCATGCCTGTAATCTCAGCATTTTGGGAGGCCGAGACTGGTGGATCACCTGAGGTCAGGAGTTCGAGACTAGCCTGGCCAACATGGCAAAACCTCATCTCTACTAAAAATACAAAAATTAGCCAGGCATGGTGGCAGGTGCCTATAATCCCAGTTACTCAGGAGACTGAGGAAGGAGAATCACTTGAACCCAGGAAGCAGAGGTTGCAATGAGCAAAGATGGCGCCGTTGCACTCCAACCTAGGCAACAAGAGTAAAATTTCTTCTCAAAAAAAAAAAAAAAAGATGTTTGTAACACTGCAGTGGATCACAAGAATGAGTCAGACCATTTTCCTTGGGGATCTGGAGAAGGGGAAAGTCCATATTCTTCCTTCTGGGCTTTTCATTCTTTCCTTTATGTGACCAGGACAGTGGAGCAAGGAGTGTCCATCCCAGTTGCCTCAGTTCCCTTGCATAACTGGGGTTGGGGAGGCACCCAGGGCAGGGAATGGAGGGACAGGCTACTACGTAATGGTGGATTTGGGACTTTGCTGCAGAGCCACCTTAAAAGAAGTACAATGGGCTGGGCACAGCGGCTCATGCCTGTAATCACAGCATTTTTAGGAGGCCGAGGCGGGTGGATCACAGGGTCAGGAGTTCGAGACCAGACTGGCCAACATGGCAAAACCCTGTCTCTCCTAAAAATACATAAATTAGCTGGGTGTGGTGGCAGGCACCTGAAATCCCAGCAACTCAGGAGAATCTCTTGAACCCGGGAGGCAGAGGTTGCAGTGAGCCAAGATCATGCCATTGCACTCCAGCCTGGGCAACAAGAGCAAGACTCCATCTCAAAAAAAAAAAAAAGTACAATAACAACAACTTGAGAAGCAAACCAGTTTGTCTAGCAGATTCAACCCTGTCCGGGGTTGGGGCAGAAATATCTGGAAGTATCTAGAAATATCTGGAAGATGGAGGTCTGTCCAATTCCTGAGACTGAGGAAAAGCACTGAAGAACAACTTCAGTCATGCTCATCAGATGCCGCCTCCTCGGATCTGCAGAGCAGAGGGATGTGACAATCAAACCTTGCTGTCACAGCACTCAGTTTAGGGATGGCCTACAACTAGTTCCTCTAACCATCTATTCCTAAGCAATTTTGTGTATTGAAAGGTAAAAGTAACATTTGATAACATCGTCGTTATTATTATGAGATGGTTGTTATAGTCTCATAATTATTAACAATTCTAGCATTTTCTCACCATTTACCATGGGTCAGGCACAGGGCCACAATGTAAGCCTCTAATGCTCATAACAACAGAACAGGAGATACGTGTTATTACTATAACTATTTTATAGATGAGAAAACTGAGGCTCAAAGGGCTACTTGATCAAACTAATCCAGTTTAGAAAGACAGATCTGGAATCTATATCCAGGTAGTCTGGTTCCAAGAATTTTTTCTTTTATTTTATTTTCTTGTAAAGATATGGGATCTTGCTCTGTCACCCAGGCTGGAGTGCAGTGGCAAGATCCTAGCTTACTGCAACCTCAAACTCCTGGGCTCAAGGGATCCTCCTGCCTCAGCCTCCAGAGTAGGTGGGACTACAGGCGTGTATCACCACCTCCAGCTAAGTTTTGTGTTTTTTTTGTAGGTCTTGCTCTTCTGTCCAGGCTGGTCCTGAGCTATTGGGCTCAAGAGATCCTCCTGCCTCAGCCTCTAGAATAACTGGAACTACAGGTGTGCACTACCACTCCCAATTAATTTATTTTTAATTCTCATGGAGGCTGGGTCTTGCTATGTTGCCCAGGCTGATCTGGAATTGCTGGGCTCAAGCAGTCCTCCCACCTCAGCCTCCCAAAGTGCTGGGATTACAGGCGTGAGCCACTACACCCAGTCCTGGAATCCTTTCTTTTAACCACTACACTACACTACCTTTTTCCTATAAGATAGTAAATAAGAGAGATTCTGCTCTTTCCACATCCCCCTGAACTCTGATGTCTGTTTGGATCAAGACGGAGAAATGTGGTTTATCAAGAGACTCTGCAAATATAGGGCCTCTTTCTGAGCCACATGGGGTGGGCAGCCTCCAGGTCACAGGACACTGCTGCCGGCATCTGGAAGGGCCACTCTGTGCGAACGTGCTCAGGGCAGCCCTGCGTTTTTACAGGAAACATCTCAGTTAAATATGCAAGCGTGTTTAATTGCAGGGGCTCAGGCAACTTGTTTATCTTCGTTAAACACTGCCAGGGTGGCTCTCGTTTGTTATCTGGGGTGTGAAATGGAGGCTGACAACAATTAATACCTCCTCCCAGGCAGCTCGGCGGCGCTCTGACGGGAAGCTGTGTACTTCCGAGCAGGCGGCTGAGGAGGTGGCGGGCCGAGCCGTCACTCAGGATCCGAGGGGGGAAGAGTGACAGCGGCAGCTGACCGCCCCTCCCGCCGCCTCCTGAGAGGCCCCCATGATAAAGCATTCTGCTTTGTGGTGTAATCAACTTGCCATACATGCATTACCTCCTAATGAGCGCCGTGTTTAAACAAGTGTATAGAACACATCTGTCCGGGCCTTGGGACTCGAGGCTGTGTGACCAATTTCAGCATCTGAAAGTTAAATTAATGGTAAAGGGTTTAATTGTGAGTAAACAATACCACATTAAGGAGCAGTAAACACAGCAGTGGGGACCCACCGACCCGCTCTGCCATCACAGATGCGGCCGCCTCCATGTGACGGTTAATAGTCCCCACCGCCTGGACGTTCTGACAGTGCCCTGAAGCCCATTTGTCATCTAAATGGTCCGTCCCCTTCTCAAACATCATTTTGGCCCAGGGTCCATTCATGGGGCCTGCCGGGTGTTCCTGGGAAGATGGGCAGAAAATCCCAAGGCAAGTGGGAAAAGCCTGGTAAAGGTCCAGCTTCTCCATGGAGGTGCAGGAGGGGGGTGAGGGGGACACATATTCCCTGATATCCAGGCAACCAGAGTCGGTCCATAGGAGTGAGTCTGCCTTAGACTCCAGGCTTCAATGGCAATGATTCCAAAACCTGGTTTTAAAACACCCTAGGGTGTCGCCAACGAACAAAGGCTGCCTCAAAACCAAATTAAGTTCCCTTTAATTAAAGATCATAACATACGCCACAGAACACTCTGTCACGGTAGGGGGAAGGAAGAGACTGTCACATAAAATAAATAGGGTTCCGCAACTCACAAAAATTAAGCATCTCGCAGCAAGAGCTCTGCACTTTGCTGATTTGTGAACAGCCATCCTCATTGCCACCTTGGAAACCGCTTGTGAGAGGCAGAGTGACGATAAAAGAGAGAGTGGGTTTCTTCCCATAGGAGCCAGGCACAGGTCTTTTCCATCACTGGCCAGGTTGGAGGACATCTCCATGGACCCGGGCCCTCAAATAGGGAGTTTTAGTCCAATCACAGGAGCATGGGCTGTGCCTTCCTAAGAGGGGCTGGCCTGTCCCTCTGCACTTGTAACTGTCCCCATCTCAGAGGGCCTGTATCTCAGCCACAGAGAACATTCCTCTTGTTTCCCTTCCTTGTAATCTAGGCAAAGGGAGTGTGCCATGCGGCCCAGCCTGTCGCAGCAGAACACTGAACTGGGGGCTGCTGGGATTGAAGCCTCAGCTATGAACAGAGCAGCCCTGTGCCTGCTCTCAGTGCACGGTTCCTGGAGACCCCATGAGATAGAGCATTGATCATGGCCAAGATCAAGCATGGAAGGTTCCAGCCTTCAGGCTTCTCTCTCTTTTTCTCTCTCTCATCCTTCAAATGTAGACTGATGTGGTTTCAAAGACAAAATAGTTTCAGGATTACACACCTAGACTCGAGTCAGAATCCAATCCTGGCTCTACCACTTTCACCTGTTTGAGCCTCAGTGTGTTCATCTGTGAAGTGAGTACATGTCAAAGGCTTTGAACAGTGTGCAGCCCAGGGTAAATACTCATTAAATGTCAGAAGCTATTATGACTTGGGCACGGTGGCTCACATCTGTAATCCCACCACTTTGGGAGGCCACGGAGGGAGGATTGCCTGAAGTCAGGAGTTTGGGACCAGCCTGGGCAACATAGCAAGACCCCATCTCTATAAAAAAAAAAAAATTTCAGCCAGGCATGGTGGCTCACGCCTGTAATCCCAGCACTTTGGGAGGTGGGCAAATCACGAGGTCAGGAGATCAAGACCATCCTGGCCAACATGGTGAAACCCCATCTCTACTAAAAATACAAAAAAATTAAATGGGCGTGGTTACACATGCCTGTAGTCCCAGCTACTCTGGAGGCTGAGGCAGGAGAATTGCTTGAACCCAGGAGGAAGAGGTTGCAGTGAGCCGAGATATCGTGCCACTATAGTCCAGCCTGGTGACAGAGTAAAACTCTGTCTCTAAAAACAAAAATAAAATTCAATTAAAAAATTAAAATAAAATGAGAAGATATTATGATGGGCATGTGATGGATTCCCTCCCCCAATCTCCCGCTTTTTTTCTTTTTTTTTTTTTTTTTTTTTGAGATGGAGTCTTGCTCTGTGGCCCATGCTGGAGTTCAGGGGCGTGATCTTGCTCACTGCACGGCTCAAACGATTCTCCCACCTCAGCCTCCCGAGTAACTGGGATTACAGGCACGCACCACCATGCTCAGCTAATTATTACTATTATTATTTTTAATAGAGACAGAGTTTCACTGTGTTGGCCAGGCTGTTCTCAAACTCCTAACCTCGAATGATCCACCTGCCTCAGCCTCCCAAAGTGCTGGGATTGCAGGCGTGAGCCACCACGCCCGGCCTGGAGGCCCCTTTTGATAACACCTAATCAAACTGACTTGTAGGAACAGCTCAAGGAAAAGTGGGACCACTTTTGCATCTGTCTCACCCCAAGGTTGCTGAGTTCGGCCAGGGCATGGATAGAGATTTTTCTTTGCACTTCCAGGTCCACTTATCTCAGAAGCCAAGTGAATACAGCAGCCCCAGGCCCTTGGAATACTGGCTGCTTGACAGGAAGGTAGATTCAACATCGCTGCTGCTGGTTATAGGGAGATCATCCACAACTGTTCAGACTTCAGGTCTCCGTTCCCACCAGGAGGCTCAGTATAGTCCCACCTCACGAAACTAGCTAACTGCCAGCACCAGTTCTCTAGCTCTGAGTCAACTTTTCAGTGCTACATTTCTTAGAAAGTTTTCCCAACATGTTGGCTGCTTTTGTATGTCCAAAATACAGGTAAGCTCGAATTTCTATTCCTCTTGCCAATGAGTTTTTTACTAACCGTAAGTGGTTTTCTACATTTGGGCTGGGCAAATCAGTCTGCCTCTCAGAGACTCCAGAGTTTCTAAATAGGAAGGGCCTAGTGGTAACAAACTCATAGAAAGAGGCTGCTAGGGGACCTGTCTAGATCTGTGTGGCAAGCCCAAATCTGACTTTGATTTTTTTTAGGCGGGTAGAGGTGGGAGTGGGTTTGGGAGAGAAAGATGTCAGTGACTGGGATTGCCAAAGAAACCTCTTCTTTCTCCTTCGTCTTCTAGGTCACCAGTTAGTGCCAATAAACAGCAGGTCTGGTTTCTTCAAAAGAAACACAAGAAATTGTTTCCTGGTTTTGCCACAGAGATTGGGTCACAGAGTGCCACCTAAATGGTATTACCCTATTTGTGGTTTGATACAATCTTCTCTTGGTTTGAAATTTATCCCTGGTATGACTTGTGTCTCCCCTCGTTCCATCTCTGACACCCGAGCCCATGAGATGACAACCCAGGCTGAGATGTCCCATGTGTCACAAAGGACTCCTTCAGTATTTCCAGGAATAGTTGGAACCAGCACTCCCTCCCCTACCTGGACCTGGCACCTTCTCTACTCTTGTCAGTTCTACAGTAATCACAGGAAGAAGGTGGAATTAGTCCAAGCTGGGTTTTCAGAAATAACGTGTAGACATGTAACAGATGTTTATAACCCTCAGAAGCGGAAGGAAGCTTGGAAACCCTCTTTCGGTGATTTTTTTTTCTAATGATCGTCTCTGCCATGAAATTCTAACTTCGAATGAAATCTTTGGCAGGAGCCCAGGGCTGTTCTGTCAAGGTTCAGCTGCAGGACCAGAGCCCCTTCCACCTAAACCCCACTCCTATCCTGATGCTTCCTGAGGCACATCTGCTTGGTTTGTCACCAGAGAACGGTCTGCAAAATCACTGCACCTCGTCCAACTCCATTTTCCAACTGAGAAGACTTGGCCCAGAGAAGTGCATAAACGTAAGGGAAGTAACATAGCAATCAGACAGACAGACATCCCCAAATATACCTACGATGGTCCTGGGAGAAAATAGAGACTCATCCCCAAATATCACCATCCTCATCATTCTCTGTAGCCTAATCAAATGATGCTCCAGGCCTGAGATTTTATCCAATGAACACTCTGTACATCTTTAAAAGAGATATGTATTTGTCTTCTTCTCCCTTCCTTTTTAAAAAAAAAAAAAAAAAAAAAAAAAAACAGGCCCCAGATCCAGTCATTCTAAATAGGAAGGAAAAACATAACCCATTGAGGAAATGGATGCTGTTTCTCTCCCTCCTCTGTGACTTCAGTTTGCCTTTAAAGCCCATTTTCACCATTTATTGATTTTAGTTTTCTACTTGTCTATGAATGACAACTTGAATTAAGACAACATAAGCTGAAAAGCCACTAGGCAGTGCTAAATGGACAAGCTGCACTTCGTGGCAGAATGTTTCATGTCCGTGCCGCCTTCTGCCTAGCCCCATTCTCTGGAGGGGCTGTGGGCAGACCGACCCCCGCCTGGCCGCCTGGCATGGGGACTGGTTGCATCAGATCAGAGCTCTGAGATAAGGGTGAGCCAGGCCATGATCATCACCACTGCGAGCCTCAAAGCCTCTTTACTGACCTGGAGGAGATCTGTGTATCGAAGGGGGCCAAGTCGTTCAACAGCACTTCCAGAAGAGGCCAAAGATCTGTCTCTACTTCAGCCTCCACTGGGCAGAAAACTAAGCCTATTTGCTCTAGGCCCTTCAGACTCACTCTTGGAGAAAGAAAACTCACCGAGTCAGCCCTTATGTAACTCCACTCTCCTCTCTTCCAAACCTCCTTGCTTTGGACAAATATTTGACAGAAAATGCTCTTTTACGATGTCTTAAAAGTTAAAAAAAGGATGCATCTTATCCTTTAATCTGTATTGTAAATAAAAAATATTAACACAAACCCTTTAACCCAGAAATTCTACTTTTACAAATCCATCTTAAGAACATAATCAGGTAAGTACCTCATGTTTCTATCAGGACATTTATTGCAGTGCTGTTTCTAATAGACAAAAGTAGAAACCACCTAAATACCAAGCAAGAAGGGATTGGCAAATACGGTAAATCTAGTCAATTCAATATTATTCAGTCATTTAAAGTGATGATGCCAAACAATACTTATTCACATGGCAAGATGTTTACAATGTATGTTACTATGTAAATAAGAAAAATAAGAAACAATACACATAGTTCCCTTCTTAAATTTTTTTTAAATTTTCCTGGATATCTTTCTATCGTTATTTGCATAAGAAAAAAAATAAAAATTGAGGTAGGCCAAAATGTGAAGATTTGGGAATGTTTCACCTTTTTTTCTTTCTTGAGACTGGGTCTCACTCTGTCATCCAGGCTGACTTGCAGTGGTGCAAACTGATCTCGGCTCTCTGCAACCTCTGCCTCCTGGGCTCAAGTGATCCTCCTGCCTCAGCCTCCCAAATAGCTGGGACCATAGGTGCAAACCACCACACGCAGCTAATGTTTTGTATTTTTTTGTAGAGACCAGATTTTACCATGCTGCCCTGGCTGGTCTTGAACTCCCGGCTCAAACAATCTGCCACCTAGGTCTCCCAAAGTGCTAGGATTACAGGCATGAGTCATGCGCCCAGCCTTCAATCTTTTCTGACTGATTTGCAAATGTATTGATTTATAATCAGGAAAAAAATGATAATGTGATTTTCATGGTGGGTAGGTGGAGTTGAGCGAGTCAAAAACATGACCTTGAATAGTGCTCCAAGCTGTCCAAGGTCACCCCAAGAGCATTCCCGTTGGGCCATATTGGGACCTGCTTCCTCTCCATCAGCAGCAATACAGCCTGTGCAAGGCGCTGCCTACATCCTCGTTACTTCCAACACCCAGTGGCAGGCTCTGTACAAGCTGCGCTCATTTAAAAAGTCCACTCTTACACTAACTACTGGAAGCAGAAAGTTGATGAGCATTTTTTCTTTTGACCAAATGGGC
The DNA here is from genome assembly GCF_047675955.1 of Chlorocebus sabaeus. Classification (NCBI taxonomy): domain Eukaryota; kingdom Metazoa; phylum Chordata; class Mammalia; order Primates; family Cercopithecidae; genus Chlorocebus; species Chlorocebus sabaeus. The sequence continues at coordinate 51,252,074 of NC_132908.1, read as the reverse complement.
AGAGAAGACAAAGACCCAGGAAAGGAGGTGAAAAGAGAGAGAGAGTTTGACCCGACATCACACCACGCACCAAGAGCCAAGCTCATCCCAATGGCTTCCTCACATTCCCAAAATCAGAGACTCCTACCTGAGAGTCACATTCCCAAAACCAGAGACTCCTGCCTGAGAGTCAAACCCATGAAAGACCTCTGCCGTTTAAGAAGCTCCTGATCTCTTTAGGCCAGGAGTTTGAGACCAGTCTTGGCAACATAGGAAAACCCCATCTATACAAAAAAATTCAAATATTAGCTGAATGTGGCAGCACGTTCCTATAGTCCTAGCTACTCATGAGGCTGAGGCGAGAGTGCTTAAGCCCAGGGTTCAAGGCTGCAGTGAGCTACGATTGTGTCTCTGCACTTCAACTTGGGTGACAGAGCAAGACCCTGTCTAAATTAAAAAATAAAACAAATAAAATTAAATGTATAAAGGTGTTCCTGAGAAAATAGTTTTAACCCACTCTGGGGTCATGGACAAATTTGAGAATCTGATGGAAACTCTAATCCTCTCCCGAAAAATACATGTAAACATATTTTTGTACACATTTCAAGGGGATTATGGGTGGTGCATGGTCCTGAGTGATCACAGGCCGGGAACTCATGGGGAGCTCCACTCCCTGGGGTAGGAGGGTGCAGGTCTCCATTTTCAGCCCAGCCCCAGCCTCGGGTTTTGATAAGGGCTTCTCTCCACTCTTCGTCCACTCCCATACTTATCACCAAGTTCCAAACTCCTTGAAGACAGGACACAGAGACTCCCTGAAGCAGGCCATGTGATGGGGAGTTGGGGGAGTGGGCAGTGAGCGGAAGGCGTGGAGACAGCAAGGTCCCCACCAGGACACCTCTGCTCCAGATAAGGAGGGTGCCATCTTGTGACCCCAAGCCTGCCTGGCAGGACTTCCTCAAAAGCAAGGACATCTTCTGTGTTTCGCAAGGGTGTTAAAGGAGGTAATTAAAGGGTCCTACAAGTCAGACCTCACACACACAGATGGGAGGCCCTGCTTTTCTGATCCTCTCAGCTGGTACAGAACTGAGGCCGGCAACAAAAGGTGTTAATCGCCAGATGAGGAGTCCATGCTGATAGATGACCCCTTATGGTGATCACTCTTGTGCGAATGGCAAATAGGTTTGATCAATTCGATTTTAATGTAAAGTGGGGCCTGGGGGGGAAAAACAGCAACCAGGAGAGGGAAGACCCTTTGTTGCTAATGTGTCTGAAAAAAAGCACTTAATTGAGGTCATAATAATATTAGCAGTTCTCATCATCAATAATTCAGCCTTATTTATTACTCCCCGATAAAGTCCTGTCAGGTAGGGACTGCAGAGGGCTTTTGTTAGAGACAGGATATGTAGCTTCTCTCTCTCTCTCTCTCTCTCTCTCTCTCTCTCTCTCTCTCTCTCTCTCTTCTCTCTTTCTCTCTCTCACCAGCTGCTGGGCCACAGAATATCAAAATTTCTTTCATTCTCAAAATGTTTTCTAGCTACAGGCTTTATATGTAGAAATAGATGACTGTAAAGATAGAAGTTTGCAATAAGATATAATTTAACCCTCTCCCATCCTTCCTTGCTCCAGTTTAAAAAAAAAAATCATTCTCATTGAAACAGTAGTGAACTACTTTTGCTTAAGAAATCTATCAGGAGAAAAACAATTTTTATTCTTGCATGATTTAGTACCCTAAAGAATGACATAAATTCGGTCTTTTCACATGCCTTTGGTCACCTGTGGTTTTGTTATCTTTTAAAGCAAAAAAAAAGACAGCGAGAGACAGTGTGTGCCAAATGAATGTATAATTGTACAATTAAAGATGCTAGCTCCAGTGTTAAAATTTAAAATGTATTAGTCTCATAAAACCGCCTCATTAGTCTCTGTGTCTTAAAGGACATACTTGTCCATAATGAGGCGAATGCAGGAAATGGCGCAGGGTGAGAGCAAGGGGAAGAGGGGACAGCGGAGCTGGCTGCCATTTCGTTTTTCAGAAAGGGGGAGGAAAAACACTTAATAAAGATAATTGGGCTGGTAGTGTCTGTTCCCATCTGGAATCGCAACTCAGACAGACCCCGGGGCAGACCATCGGTCATTAACCAGGAAAATAGCCTATTTGGAAGGGATCCGTTTGTTTTATAAACGATGCTCCACTTTAGAACAGCTTAACCGCAATCATAATAAAAGTTCCTCGAAACCCCAGCCAGGGGATGGTGCTGAAATATCGATCCGGCTTCTGCTGCTGATGGCCGGACTTGGCTTCCGCCCTGCTTGCAGGAAACAGCTTTTGAAGTTTTGCTCTCCCCCTCCCCACCCCTTTTTAAGTCTAAATAGAATTTAAACTGCCCTTCGGTGATCAGTGGCTATTAGCAGCATTGGTTAGGAAACACGGAGTCATGGGGTCAGGAGAGGCGGCCCAGGTGGAGGGTGGAAGGAGGGAGAGAGGAGGCCCCGAGCTAAGGGGAAGAGAGAGGTCAGCTGTGAGCTCAGCTTGGTGGGAAAAGGATTGCTGCGGTGGGGCTGCCCTGGGCTGCGAGGCATCCAAGGGACAAGGACTGGGAAGAATTAATGCACCCCACCCCCAGCCCCAGCCTGGCCACAGCGCTCCCCCCAAAACACACACACACACACACACACACACACACACCACACCACACAAGGCAGAAGCATTCAGAAAAGTCATTCATCAAGGCAGAACTGGAATCGTATAGATTAAGGCAGCAAGAAGTCTAGCGCCTTATCCAACTGCCCTGATGGTGAAGACGAGAGGGAATAATTACTGTAATTGGAAAAAAGGTTTCAATGGCAAAGCTCCTCTGATCCACCTATTTCCAAGGAAGGTTGCTCTTAGCTGCTTAGGAGGGCGTGTGAAAGTGGGGTCTTCTGAGACAAAGGGAAACAGGGAGGAGGAGCCATAACCCGCATGGAACCTGCCTTTTAAGGAAAATGAGGAATCCAGGCTCTGAAGGATCCACGTCTATTTCAGCATTTCTCCACTGGGATGATTTTGTTCCCCTGTGAGATATCTGGCAATGTCAGGGGACATCTGAAGTCGTCATAACTGGGGATGAAGTACTGCTGGCATCTGGTAGGTAGAGTCTGGGATGGTGCAAACCCTACAACACACAGGACAGCCTTGTGTGGGTAGTTCCTACACACGCACGACAAAGAACTATCCAGTTCCAAATGTAAGCAGTGCCCAGGTCAAAAGCCCTGGTCTACTCAAATCACACTCACCGAGTAAAGATCCTACTCTTTGCTCCACTCTGTTCCCAGAATGTCGGTTCCCGCCCTCATACCCCACTCCCTCTCCTCCCCTTTAATGCCACTGGTTAACACGTTCCAGAGAAACATCTTCCCTTAGAATGTCTTAAGAATGACATTCCAAACCAATTTCTTCCTTTAAGGCATTAGGTCTCAGTCCGCCAGCTAGAGGGAAAGAGAATGAGTGTTTAGGACTCAGCAGCAAGGACTTAGTGGCAAATCCTGATGGAACTTTGACTACGCTCCTGGGCCCGAAGTTAGCCTCAATGTTCACCTCTGTAAAATGGGTATAATAATTTCACTGCCTCATAGGGTTGGAAGGAGAAAATGAGAAAACATTTAGCCCAGTACCAGGCATATGTTAAGTGCTCAAAAAGGAATCGAGCGAGAGAGAGAGAGAGATATTTCAACTGGTGTCAGGCACCATGGCAGCCAATGGTCACTGCCACCCCAAACCCCATGGGAAGAGGAGAACGTCCATCACTATCAAGAAATGACTGCCATTTTCTAATTAAAAAGAATGAAGCTACTACACAAAGCTCTTTAGAACTATCAGCCCCCTCATCTGCAAAGCTTAAGTGTCTGTCTAAGCAGAGCCCCAGTCACCTTTCCCCCCATTTCCCTACCTTGATTCTAGAAAGAGAAGGGGGGGCAGGGCAGGGCCTTACCAAATTTCTCCCCGCACACTCAGCTGTTTCCTCCTGACAGCATTTGACTGTGCTTATTATTTCCAGCAAAGCCCTTATCATTTTCAATGTGAATTTCAAATCACACTGATCCAGCCCTTCTTAGCTAAAGTCAGCTTTATCAACCACAAGAGATGTGGGATTTGAGAGAGATCTGAGTAAATTCACATTGTTTGGATAAACTCATTCAGGGAGCTCAACAAATCAAAGCCGAAATGGATATGTATTCCAAGGAGACTGAGAACTGCTGGGGGAAAAAGGAAAAAAAAAAGTTGCCATTAACATTTTTATTTCTTTAAAAAAAAACAAAAAACACATAGCAATCCCTTTTTAATGAGCGTGTTCACAACCTCTCTTTGAACCTTTACCAGGGCTCCTTAGGACACCAGGTGAAGTGATAGGAGCTGTGAGGTTGTTGACAAGGGAAGCAAGTTGTTGGAGGAAATTGCTTCACCGGCTGCCCCCACCTCCCAGCTTTGGTCAGCGAGGCCGCTATCAAATATGGTAATGGGTGAATTTATGCATTATCCCATAATTTAAGGAACTGTGTGTATCATGTATATTTAAAACTATTTCTCTGTAGTTTTAATTATCTCAGTCTGCAGGGGCAAAAAGAAAAAAAGCAGGCAGCTCCCTTGCCTGAGACCAAAATGAAAGCGTTTGCCTGCTGACAGCTAGGACGTCTGTCCTAGCTGGTTGAGATTTCCTATAAAATTTGCATTGGAAAGGCAGCTTTAAGTATACTTAAAATAAAAAAGGGGCATTTGCATCTAATTTGCTACACTTGCAGTATTAGAGTTTTATCTGAATAAAGACACGTCAACTGGATTTATATAGTTAAGCTGATAGCTGGGAAAGTCAACAGCAAAAACATCAGCTAAATTCAACAAAGTTGGAGAGCAGCTAATACTATTTACATGTTGTTGTGGGGTTTTTTTCCCCTCCAGTGATGACTTTAAAACTATAGCAAATTATCTTCTTTTTACACAAGTCTGGTAATTACAAGGTTTTAATGAAAGGCATCTTTATAGATGGACCCCTATTCCCCCACCCCCCTCCCAGTGCACCCAAGAGTGTTTATAAAATGGTGTGATTATAAAATGTGGTGTCATTGTGAATTCCAGCAGCTTTGGACGCAGGCAGGTCTTGATTCGAATCCTGACTCAGCCACCCACTGGCTGTGTGACCTCAGGCTTAGTACTTCTTGACCTTTGTTTCTTCATCTGATCAATGGGTACCATGTTGGTTGTTATCCAGGGACACTATAGTTGTGTGGTCTGTGGGCTGCCCAAAGGTGCTCAACCAAGGCCATTGGGGGCTGAGATCCAGTCCGTATCACTTGACCACATCTCGTTCACATTCACATGTTGTGTGGTTAGCAGCCTGATCCAACCTCAAGGAGACTATGAGCTTTAAAATCAGACGATATAAGCTAAGGACTAGAGTAGCATCTGCTACATGGTAACTGCTGAGAGAAAGTTAGCATGAGGATGCTAATGATGACAATGATGACAAAAATGATGATGATGATGATGATATGTCAATGAAATGTCACACCGCTGATGTAGCTCCTATTCCAGAGGAAGGACTTCAGCATTCCTCCGCTCATTTTCACCAATTGCCATTCAATTTCACCATTATCAAGGCCTGTCCTATAAAAGGCAGATTCTGGTGCAATCCAGCCCCAGGTGATTCTCTCTGTTCCACAGATTGGCCCCATGACCCCAGCATGGGAGGAGGCAGGGGTGTGCCCGATGCCTTTTAAATTTGGAATGCCACTGCTTGGAGTACAGTAAATCCCAGGCTCTCAGCACAGCCTCGCACAGCTGGGAACAGATTCCTGCATGCCTGGAGGCCTCTTCCAAGGCTACCTTTCCTCTGCCCTCTGCCAGCTTTGAAGGAACTACCCACACAAGAAGGAAGGGGACACGACGCCCCCCTGTGTTGGCTCCCCGGCCTCACTGTTCCCCGAGAAGCCCACTCAGTCACTGCCCAAAAAGTCACGCTCCCAAGACCCCTGCTGCCTCTCTCCAAGGGAAAAGAGAAGGAGAGGGACTTCCACCAGGAAGCTCTCTGAGCAGCACCACTGTCCTTGGAGCTCTGCCCTAGACTCCCATCTCCTTCCTTGCCTCGGAGTCACACTGGCTGCTAATTGGCCTTCCCCTTACCATCAGAGTCTACTGGGGCAAGTCACTTTCCCACCCAGAGCCTCCGTTTTCCCATCTGTAAAATGGGAGAAGTAAGAATACCCACGTGGCAAGGTTGTTGTGGATTGCAGAGCGCTTAGTGTGATATGCAGAGTGTGATAAATAGTAGGTGATGGAAAATCACAGAGAAGAGGATAAGCCAACCTTGTACCAAGTCCCAGCCATGGAGAACCGGCCCCTACCACTCAGCCGAAGACCAATGGCCAAAGTCCTGACCACAGCTGGCTGCGCTAGGCCCACCTCCATCCATTTCAGGGACAGGTCATAGAGCCCCTGCTTGGGTTAGATGTCTGCGTGGATGGGAGGAAAAGGGCTCCCACCCACTCAGGCCAGCCAAAGCCTACCATCTAGGGACACCAGTCCACTGGCTGCAGGTTTCAGTGTTTTAGCAGAAATAAATGTTAAAATTCATTGCCATTTCACAGAGCAAGATCTGCAGGTCAAGAAGTCACTGCCACCCAGCTGGCAGCTTCATGATGGCACATGGGCTGATGTTGCCAGGCAAGAATTCTGCTATTTAAACACAACAAGCAGTGTGATTCCAATACTATATCCCTTACCCCAATAAGCCCAGTGTCCTGTTATCCCCAAGCAACAAAGTAACATCTCAGAATGGGGCTTGGAGCATCCCCAAGGCGATGTACAATGGGAAGCAAACCAAAAAGGGCAGGTATTGAGGTGGATGCATGCCAGCGACAGGGTTCATCATAGCTCATTTCCCCTCCACTCCTAGGTTGGGCCTACCCCCCAACAATTCAGACTGAGACAAGAATCCAGGTGCACATGTTGATTTGGAAGGTGACCTCAGGAAGCACAGTGAGACGGCAAGGAAGTAAGACAAGGAGGAAGAAACGTCTTTGCAGGGTGCATTAAGGAGCAGTTTCCCAGGATGGACAGCTGGGCTTAATCTTGCTGGCAACCCTCTGAGAGGCTGCAGAAAACAACACAGAATGGTCCCACCAAGGGGAAAGAATCTGAGGCATTTACCCACCATCTCCCAGCCCTCTTTGGGTGAGGGTCTTTCTTGAAACTTTAATTTTCCAAACTGTTCCTCTTGCAGTTCTCAATAACATTCTCAGGCAGAGCCTGAGATGCAAAGCCATTGGCAAGTAGGGGAACTGACAACAGGGGACCTCTCAAGTGGGCCAGGGGGTTATAGTCAGCACCCCAACAATGTGTCCTGCACTCCAGGAAGCTCTCCGAAGCCGCTATTCTTCATATCCCCATTTCGCAGGTGAAGAAGCTGAGACTCAGGGAGACTCACAGTCACACAGGTGGAAGGTGGAAAAGCTGGGACTTGAGCTCAGGCTCTGACCTGGTGGGCTACACCACTGTCCCATGTCACACTCTCCAAACAGAATGCAATGAAAAATGATGTAAGATGAAAATGAACTCTAATGACATTCAAAAAAAGAAAAATAAGAATAAAAGGATTATTGGAATAAAATAACTCCTGTCTCATTACCATGAAACAAGTGCTTGGCACATAGCAAATGCTCAACAGGAGTTAGTTTCTATGCTTCCAACTCTTTGAACCTCTTTTTTAACTAATATGCAAGCAATCACCCATTGGAGGAAAAGGCACTAGGAGCCTGGCACACTCCTGCCCAGCAAGTGGGACAAATGCCGCAGAGATGAAGGCACTCCAGATCCCCATCCCTAGTTCCTATTCACCCAGCTCTGGAACCCAGGAGTCCAGATCCCAACCGGGAAAAGGCTAGAGGGGACTGCACCATGGAGCCCACTAGACCAAACTAGGTTGGGGAGTGGGGCTGGGAGAAAAATAAAGAGGGATCAGGACACCCAAAGGAGGGGAGGCACACCATGGGAGCGTTCCCTGGGTGACTCGGGAAGCCTAGTTATGAAGCTACACTCAAAGAACCTCCCTTTGTAATAGCCTAATGGCCTGAAATGTTCCATCCACCAAGATTTCTTCCCCTGGGATGTTCCCTACATCTGAACTGGCACATTTATGATATCTGAAGATGCTCAGTTCAGCAAATGACACCTTTCCATGTGGCCATCTCTACCTCCCAAAGAAGCCAGTGAGACAGCCTAATCCTGTGTCCAGCCTGGATCCTAGCTCTAAAGCTTGGCCGTTGTTTGCCCTGCAGGCACCAGCCTTGGCAACTGACCAGGTCCTCTCAATAATGTGATTGCTCTATTGGCCCTGAGACCTGGAGTGAAACCCAAGCCATCCTGGACACCAACTTCAGCAAGTGTCATATTTACTGACATAGGCACCAGGGTCACAGGACCTGGATCTAAATCTGCTTCTGCCCTGTATCAGTTGGGCAACTCTGGATGTGTTGCTCATCCTCTCAGAGTCTCAGTTTCCTCATCTGTAAAATGGGGATTTTCCTGATTATTAACCTTGAGGGTTTGTTTCCGGGATTAAATGAGATATTGCATATAAAGAGCTTGTTTACCTGGCCCAGCATGATAGCAGAATAGATGTTAAGAGAAAACCTTCCTGCTACATAATAGGCATACATACACAGATACGTTGGATTCAGTATTTTTTAAAATGCCTGGGTGAGCTGGTAGGAAAATCAGGTGCAACCCTTGGAGACCAGAAACAATGAGAAAGTACTCTCAGAAGCGGAGAGTAAGTAAGCATGAACTAGTGTTTGCTTGGGGAGCAGCTGCTAACACCTGGTGGACTTCAGCCTTTGTTTGTAAGGGTCTCTGATGTGTGGAGGGGTGAAGACAAGGCTTGGGAACCTAAGCAAGGTGGCTGTTTAGATTGGGACCCCCTGCATAAAGCCAGAAACGTGACCCCCCTCAGTGAGTTAATTAACATGAAAAACATCATCCCATACCTCAATAAAGATGTTACTAGAAAAACAAAGGGAACAAAAACAAAAAGCCACCACTCCACACAGGAGAGATCCTGGGACTTTTGCCAGTCCCCACTGTGAACTCCTACTCACAAGCTTAACTTGGGTTTGGGGTAAGAATCCATTTACCGTACCTATGTATACAGCACCGAAAGCCCTAAGCCATTTATTTTAACGTGGTCCTTTGCTGGTGACTAATCAGGAAGTCTGGCAGGAACAAATGCAAATTTTCTCTAGAGTCATGCCCAAGAAACTAGACGTCAAAAAATTTCTACAGATAAAGGGCCAGAGAACATGGCTTCACAAGCCCCAAATCAAAAAACCACAAGGGAACAAACCACCATGAGAATAAGATGTACAAAATCTGCAGATATTTAAAGAAACACAAACAGAATACTAAAACCAAGCATGTTCCTCATGTTTTAAGAACTAAGTGAAACTCCTAGATGCCTAGATGTTGATAATACACACAACACTGATGAATCTGAAAAACTTACTATTGGCCAGGTTTGGTGGCTCACACACCTGTAATCCCAGCACTTTGGGAGGCCAAGGCAGGCACATCACTTCAGGTCAGGAGTTCAAGACCAGCTTGGCCCACATGGTGAAACCCTGTTCCTACTAAAACTACAAAAATTAGCCAAGCGTGGTAGTGTATACCTGTAATCCCAGCTACACAGGAGGCTGACACAAGAGAATCACTTGAACCCAGAAGGTGGAGGTTGCAGTAAGCAGAGATTGCACCATTGCAACTCAGCCTGGGTGATAGAGCCAGACTTTGTCTCAAAAAAATAAAAAACAAAAAATAAAAAAATGTACTATTGAGTAAAGTCAGACACAAAAAAGTGCAATCATGTTGTTCCATGTATGTAAAGTTGAAAACAGGCAAAACCATCTATGGTGTTAGAAGCCAGAAGAGTCATTTCTGTGGAGAAAGTAGATGATGAAAGGAGGAGCACGTGTCAGTTTCAGAGATGCTGACCATGGTCTGTTTGCTCACCTTGGTTAGGGTCCTGTATGTATGTTCATTTTGTGAAAATTCATCAAGATGTAAACCTATGATTTTTACACTTTTCTCTATGTATTTACACTTCAATTCAAAAGAAGAAATGGATGAATTAGATAAATTAGACACAGTTGAGGGGAAATTAGTGCCCTGGATGACAAGTTTAAAGGAAGTAGAGTAGTTCCTCCCTATCTGTGGTTTTGCTTTCCATGGTTTCAGTACATGCTCTATAAAACATAGTATATATAAAGTGTGGTACTATTCGTGGCTTCAGGTATCCACTGGGGGTCTTAGAATGTATCCCCAGTTAATTTCCCCAACATGGGAGGACTACTGTTCAGACTGTAGCACAGTGAAAAATAGAGGTGAAAAGCTTGGAAGAGAGGTTAAAAAAAACAGGGAAGTTAGAGGAAAAACATCTAACATACATCTAATTTGAGTTCCAGAAAGAGACTGTAGTGAGGGGGGACAATATTCAACAAAAGTGCTTTGGGATTTTCCAAAATTGATGAAAGTCAGCAGCACTGAGATTCAGGAACCCCAAGCTGAATAAATAAATAAACATTGACATCTAGACATACCTTAGTAAAAGAACACCAAAGACAAAGAGAAGATCTTAAAAGCATCTTGAAATTTTAAAAAATTACCTGCTTAGGAAAATCGACTACAATAATAACTGACATCTCAACAACAATATAGTAATGGCACTCAGTGAACATTGGATAAATAGAAACTATCATTATTAGTGCTTGTAACGGTAATGATAGTAGTAGAAGTATTCAAATCAGCTCTGCCACTGTGTTATTGAGGAACGTGGAGTAAGTCACTTAACCTTTAAAAGCCTTGGTTTCCTTGTCTTTATTTGTTTTTATTTTTGAGACGGAGTTTTGCTCTTGTTGCCCAGGCTGGAGTGCAATGGCGTGACCTTGGCTCACTGCAACCTCTGCCTCCCAGGTTCAAGCTATTCTCCTGTCTCAGCCTCCTGAGTAGCTGGGATTACAGGCATGCGCCACCGTGCCCAGCTAGTTTTTGTATTTTTAGTAGAGGCGAGGCTTCATCGTGTTAGTCAGGCTGGTCTAGAACACCTGACCTCAAGTGATCCGCCTGCCTTGGCCTCCCAAAGCGCTGGGATTATAGGTGTGAGCCACCGTGCCCAGCCTCCTTGTCTTTAGAATAGGGTTTTAGTAAAAATGAAATAGTGTAAGTATCTGGCAGTTAGTAAATATTCAATTACTGTTGGCTACAAAATCTATCCCCTGTGAGGCCAGAGCAGGAACGGTGATAGTCACGTTCATCTCCAATTACTTATGGAGGCAACTACCCAGGATTCTGGTTTTATAGCTCAGTTTAGCTCTTTGCCAATAGAAAATATTTATATGGACAATGCCAGCCAAGGGCAGACATAAAAGGAAGTACCAGGAAAGAAAATTGAATGGAAACTGATTCCACAGAATTGGTCCCAGACCGCTTTCATTGCTAGGGATCACACCTTCCTACATACCCACACCCAATATGCCCACGAGATAAAGAAACATGAATTTAATAACACTCCTGGCAATTACATTCTGCTTATCATTGTACAAAATGGCACACTATGACCATAGCGGAGCCTCACAGAGACCTTGTGAAGTTGGCAGATATGGTTAAGAAGAGACTCAAAGGGATGCATGACCTGTCCTGAGATGTGGCACACAGAAACAGCAGGCCAGAGCTTGAATCCAGGGCTCCCGGCTTACCTTGCTGTTTCTCTTCTGGGGCCTAGCCTTCGACTCCTGGTGGCCTCCCCTGAAATCTTGAAATAAATGTCTCTTTCTCGTCTTTCAGGTGTCAGCTCAAATGTCCCTTTCACAGAGAATTTCTCCCTAACCATTGCCTTCCAATGTAATTCTCTACACCACTGCACCCTTTTCACTTCTAAAACAGCACTCTTCGCTATTCCTCATTACATACTATTTATTGCCTGTTCCATTTAATGCCTTTCTTCACCAGTGCATTACCCAATTCCTAGCAGAGTGCCTGGCACATGGTAGCCATTATATAATGATTGTTGTACGAATAAATGTAAGTTGAAGAAACTCACAAAGTTGGGTGACTCATTTATAGTGTTTTCTCTAATTATATGAACAGAGCTTTTTTGTGGAGTTTGTTTGTTTGTTTGTTTGTTTTGTTTTGTTTTGAGGTGGGGACTTGCTTTGTCACCAAGGCTGGAGTACAATGGTGCGATCTCAGCTCACTGCAGCCTCCACCTCCCAGGTCCAAGCGATTCTCCTGCCTCAGCCTTCCAAGCAGCTGGAACTACAGGTGCGTGCCACCACACCCAGCTAATTTTTGTATTTTTAGTAGAGACAGGGATTCGCCATGTTGGCCAGGCTGGTCTCGAACTCCTGGCCTCAAGTGATCCACATGCCTCAGCCTCCCAAAGTGCTGGGATTACAGGGATGAGCCACCATGCCCGGCCTATATAAACAGTTATAGCACCACTTAACAGGGATCAGAAACTAAATGTTCTATTTCTTCTTACAACCCTTCCCTATCCCACACTGACTAATCCCCACCAGACAAAAAAATGAATAAAGAAAACATCTAATGAATATGACCATACATCTCTCCTGCATGCTGCCTTTCCTCATTCTGAACCACTCCTGGAAAGGAAGAACCAAGATCACTAAGAATTAGAATAAATCCATCCCTGGAAGCTCCACGAAGTCATTCAACAAAAAATCCACTGGGCACCTGGGTTGTGCTAGGTACTTGTGCTCAGTTCTGAGGGTCAAGGAAGATGCAGCCACCGTCTTCCCAGTGGGCACGGGCATTAAACAAGCTATGAATATAAACTGCAACGTGGGCTGTAAACAGGAAAGCCACAGAGCAGTGGGGACTGGGCGAATCCCACCTGCCAGTCACCATTTTAAAAGCTTCTTCCTGCTTCTCTGCCTTTATTTTCTGGCTCTAGGACATTGCCAAGCCTCATTCTATCTCTGTGTACCAAGGAGGATACAGGAGAGAGGAGAGAGGGGAAGGAGGTGGAAATGCATTAAAACAAAAAAGAGAGAATGAAGCAGTGTAAGGTTGGTCACACAATGCCAGTGTTTGCGTGAGGTGGAATTATCTCATTCTTTTAGCCTGTGAGTCTCTGTGATCCACCAGTCAAGTATGTGATTGGATTCTGCCTCAACAAAACCTTAAATTACACACCTATTGTGCCTGAGCTAAGCCCAGTTTCACAGCGGTGAAGAAGGCATCTCCCAGCTTCCTCAGCAGTGTTCGATCCAGCGCCTGCTCTCATCTGCTGGTTGATGAATGAGTAATAGGATTAGAGAGTCTCATCTCAAGCCACCCTGTGATTGTCATGTTGGGTGCAGGCACAAAGGCTGGGGTGATGGATAGGGGATGCACTGTGGAGATGGGCCTGGTTCCCCTCCCCGGTGGGCTATTGCTGGAGAGAACACCACTGCATCCTGGGAAGAGGCCTGCTGGCATTTACGAAGGGTTTACCATGGTCAGTGACTGTGGTCGGCACCTACACAGAAGGTAGCTGTTTTATTCAATGCTTCCTGAGGGGCAGAAGGGGACCTGCCCAGTGTCTATTCCTCACTCCTGGATATAGGACCTCTAACATGATTTGGATACTTGTCCTCTCCAAATCCCAGGTTGAAATGTGATCCCCAGTGTTGGAGACGGAGCCTGGTGGGAGGTGTTTGGGTCACGAGGGCAGATTCTTCTTGAATGGTTTGGTGCCTCCCTGGAGGTAATAAGTGAGCTCTTGCTCTCTTCATTCACAGGAGAGCTGGTTGTTTACAAAGAGCCTGGCACCTCTCTTGCTCCTTCTCTCACCAAATGACACGCTTGCTACCCCTTCTCCTTCCACTATGATTGGAAGCTTCCTGAAGCCCTCACCAGACACACATGCGGATGCCATGCCTCTCGTACAACCTGTAGAATTGTGAGCCAAATAAATCTTTGATTGATAAATTACCCAGCCTCAAGTATGCCTTTACGGCACAGCAAAATGGACCAAGACAACCTCCCCCCGGCCCCATTTTTCCACTGGAAACCAACCAGTCCCCACTTTCAGGGAAGGTTCTGGTGAAGCTAACTCCAGCTCCCAGAGAGGACATGTGAGCAAGCCAAGCCAGGCAGAGCCACTGACATTCACCGTAGAACTGTCACCAGTGCCACCGGGAGACAAGAAGCTCTTTCCGCTGGGCTGAACATTACACAGCGGGGGAAGAAGAAACGTCATTCACCTGGGGAGATGGGAGCAAGTTGGGCAGTGGAATTTGGAAAGGCAGGGTCTGTTTTCCCTTTCTGCTAACACCCCTACCTCTAAGGGGAAAGCCAGGTCTACGGCTTAAATTTTTCAGTAAATAAAAGCCCACACATTCCCTCCTTGGCTCAAGATAGCCTGATACGGTGTGTTAGTCCATTTTGCCTTGCTCCACCGGAATACCTGAGATGGGGTAATTTATAAAGAAAAGAGGTTTCTTTGGCTCACAATCCTGCAGGCTCTACAAGAAGCATGGCGTCAGCATCTGCTCGGCTTCCGGTGAGGTCTCAGGAAGCTTTTATTCATGGTGGAAGGTGAAGCAGGAGCAGGCATGTCACATGGCGAGAGTGGAAGCAAGAGAAAGAGGAGGTCCCAGTTTCTAACCATCAGATCTCACATGAATCATTACTGCAGGGAGGCACCAAGACATTCATGAGGTACTTGCCCCCAAGACCCAGACGCCTCCCACCAGGCCCCACCTCCAATGCACTGGGGAGCATACTTCAACATGAGATTTGGAGGGGACAAATATCTGAAATACATCGCATGGGTTTTCTGCTCAAATGAGTTCTCATACATTTTACAAATGAAGAATCAAGTTTCACAGACCTTAAGCCATCTACCCAAGGTCATAGGGCCAATGAAGTCATAGGGAAGAGCTGAGATTCAAGCCCCAGCCTCTTCATTCCAAATCTAGTGTGTTTTCCCCTACAAGATCCCATCCCAAGAGACCGCTGTGCACCTGCTGTGTGGAAGGGCTCAGAGACTGATTCCACAAGGCAAGAAAAATCCCAGGAGCCTGGGACACCCAGGGCACGTATTAGGGTTAAAAAAAGTCGAGACATGTTTTTCCTTTCTGTAAAAATCTCTGTCTGGCTGTAGGTCACATATTTTTCCACTCTGAAGCCAGAGTGGGCAGAGGCTTGGAACAATGAAAATAACAAGGGCTTTGGAGACAGACAGACCTGGGCTCAAATTCTGACACATCCAGTTATTCTAGCTGTGTGACTTAGGACAAGTACCTTACCTTCTCTGAACATCAATTACATCATCTAATGTGGAAATAAGTATACCTCCCCCCACAGCCATGATAAGAATTAATCAGAAAACACACATGTCAGCTGGGTGTGGTGGCTCACACCTGTAATCCCAGCACTTTGGGAGGCCGAGGCAGGTGGACCACTGGAGGTCAGGAGTTTGAGACCAGCCTGGCCAACATGATGAAACCCTGTCTCTAATAAAAATACAAAACTTAGCTGGGTATGGTGGCAGACGTCTGTAATTCCAAGTACTTGGGAGGCTGGGGCAGGATAATCGCTTGAACCCAAGCAGCAGAGGTTGCAGTGAGCCGAGGTAACACCACTGCATTAGAGACTGGGTGACAGAGCGAGACTCTGTCTCAACAACAACAACAACAAAAAAAAAACAGAAAAAGAAAATATGCATGTCGATTATGATTTGGGGCTGTAAAGAAGAGAAAATTCCATTTACTGCAACTTAAAACACAGAGATATATATTTTTCTCAAATAACGAGACATCAGGGCAGGTAGTACCAGGGTTAACTCAGTGGCTCTGCCATCAACATGGCTTTTCCTTTAGGCTTGCAAGCCCTAAGTGCAGAACCCTCTGTATAAAGCCTTTCATTGCCACATCTCTCTCATTTTTGAAACCCCTTTCCTGTTTAGAAAAAAAAAAAAAGTGCTGCTGACTGCCAGTGCAGTATTCTCTGGGAAAATGGAAAACGGGTTAAAAGAACACCCAGCACACTTCCCCCTATATTTCATTGGCCAGAACTAGATCACATGACCACCACCCCTAGCTGCAAGGGATGCTGGGATGGCAAGCCAATTATACTTTATGCTCTGGTCATCTATTAAGAGAAATAAGTAGGAAAATGACCTCCAGGGAGACAACCAACAGCAGTTGCCAGATTATATAAAGCACTCTGGGACCAGGTGTGGTGGTTCATGCCTGTAATCCCAATGCTTTGGGAGACCAAGGCAAGAAGATTGCTTTAGCCCAGGAGTTTGAGACCAGTGGAAAGCATAGTAAGGCCCCACCTCTACAAAAAAAAAGAAAAAAAAATTTAAATATTAGCCAAGCATGGTGGTGCTCACCTGTAGCCCCAGCTACTCAACAGGCTGAGCTGGGAGTATTATTTGAGCCCTGAAGGTAGAGCCTGCAGTGAGTCATGATCACACCACTGCACTCCAGCCTGAGTGACAGAGTCCTTGTCTCCCAAAACAATAAAAAAGCACTCTGCACTCTGGGCAGAATCTGGCACATAGAAAATACTCAGTAACTGGAAGTGTGTTTATGATTAAGCTAAGCTAAATGTGCTGCCATTCACACAGAGGGTGGCTTTTCCAGCACACGCTCCCTCCTCAGTGCTGAGCTTCCAGAAGACACAGAGCCCTCAGACTTCCAGCTCAGCATGTCCCCTGCACCCATGTAGCCATACCAGGAAGAGCCAGGTAGTTCATCCCAGGAGGATGTGCAGCAGGAGACCAGCTGCCCTCTCCCCCGCTGCAGAAAGCAACGGTCACAGCAGTCTGCAAAGAGAGATCTGAAGAAGACAACAGAGAAGAGATCTGAAACTGAGAATTACCATGGAAAGCAGATTTGAGAAGTCAAGTGTGACAGAAGAACAGCTCAGAGGGCACTGAGGCCTGGGTGGAGCTGTCGTGCTCAGGGTTGTTTTAGCCACAATTCACAGCCTGCTGCTTCCACACTGCAAGCTCTGGCCCTCCCCACTCCTCACTTCTCACCGGCTTCTTTCCCTCATTTGTAAGAAAGAGGGGAGGCCAGGCACAGTGGCTTATGCCTGTAATCCTAGCACTTTGGGAGGTGGAGGCGGGTGGATCACCTGAGGTCAGGAGATAAAGACCAGCCTGGCCAATAAGGTGAAACCCCATCTCTACTAAAAATACAAAAATTAGTTGAGTGTGGTGCACGTGCCTGTAGTCCCAGCTACTCGGGAGGCTGAGACAGGAGAATCTCTTGAACCCAGGAGGTGGAGTTTGCAGTAAGCTGAGATCGTGCTACTGCGCTTCAGCCTGGGTGACAGAGCAAGATTCTGTCGAAAGGAAGGAAGGAAGGAAGGAAGGAAGGAAGGAAGGAAGGAAGGAAGGAAGGAAGGGAGGGAGGGAGGGAGGGAGGGAGGGAGGGAGGGAGGGAGGGAGGGTAGGAAGGAAGGAAGGAAGGAAGAGAAGGAAGAGAAGGAAGGGAGGGAGGGAAGAAGCTGCATCCATCCCAACCACAAAAAGACTAAAGATGTGACACAAAGTGGGTACTTCTTTCCTGGAATGGAAGAGAGTGGCCTGGCCCTTCTGCTACTTCCTTCATTCTCACCAGGTCTCCAGTGACTGGGGCTTACATGCATTAATTCAATCATTCATTCAACATACAGTGGAGTGTTTACTAGTGTAGGCTTCATGCGGGGTGCTGGGGCTATGAGGTTGCCAAACTCTCCTCACCTTGCATGAGACGTGTGCCCAAATCTCACAGGAATGTTACTTGGGACTTTCCCAATATCCCAATTCCTCCCTGCAATCCACACTCAGGTCATCCTAATTGCATATGTTACCCTAAGTCTATTTCCAGCCCCCCACTTCACTCCCACTAGGATGCCTATAATCAAAATAACAGACAATACCAAATGTTGGCGAGGATGTAGAGAAATTGGAACCCTTGTACATTGCTAGTGCGAGAATGTAAAGTGGTGCGGTTGCTTTGAAAACAGTCTGGAAGTTATTCAGGAGGTTAAACATAGAGTTATCATAGGACCCAGCAGTTCTATTCTCAGGTATCTACCTGAGAGAATTGAAAGCATATGTTCACACAAAAACTTTTATACAGATGCTAACAGCAACATTGTTCATCATAGCCAAAAAGTGGAAACAATCCAAATGTCTATGGACTGATGAAGGGAGAAACACAAGGAGCTCTATCCACACATGGAATATGATTCAACCACAGACAGGAACATAGTACTGGGGCATGCAACAAACAGCACAGATGAACCCTGAGAACATCGTGCTAAGTGAAATAAGCCCATCACAAAAGACCACATAGTGTATGATTCCACTTATATGAAATGTCCAGAGCAGACAAATCCATAGAGACAGAAAGCAGATTCATGATTATCAGAGGCGGAGGGGATAAGGGAGTATTGGAGTAACCACTAATGGATATGGGATTTCTTCTGGGGGTAATGAAAATTCTTTTTGGAGTGATGGAATTCGACAGTAATGATGGTTGCATAACTTTGTAACTTTCCTAAAAACCTAATAATTTAAAGAAGTAGATCTGGCTGGGCGTGGTGGCTCATGCCTGTAATTCCAACACTTTGGGAGACCAAGGCGAGTGGATCACCTGAGGTCAGGAGTTCGAGACCAGCCTGACCAACATGGTGAAACCCCATCTCTACTAAAAATACAAAAATTAGGTGGGCATGACAGTGGGAGCCTGTAATCCCAGCTACTCGGGAGGCTGAGGCAGGAGAATCACTTGAACCTGGGAGGCAGTGGTTGCAGTGAGCTGAGATCATGCCATTGCACTCTAGTCTGGGCAACAGAGCAAGACCCTGTCTCAAAATAAATAAATAAATAAATCTTCCAGCATGTAAACTATATCTCAAAAATTTAAAAATAAAAATATAAAACCCTCCCCAGCTCTGACTGCAATGAGGAAACAAGCATTTAGCTGGAGGGGCAGTGACTGACTTCTTTTCTTCCTGTCTCTCCTGGCATCAGCCCAGACTCCGAACTCCTTGGGAAGGCTGGGGCTGCATGCTTAAGCCCTGCCTGCCTCCTGCAGGCCCTGACAGCCAGGGCTAGGGAGGGGCCACCCTGCCGAGGACTGGCTGCTGGCAGCCAATGCCTTCCCTTCCACTCTCCTCTGCCCTGAGTTCATTGCCTGACAAGGGAGCCATGTTGGACAGTGGGCATGTCCTTGGGAAGGACACTGGAGCGGAGGCCTCTGCAGCGTCCTGTCACTGACCAGCTTTGCCTGACTGTGTGATCCCAGAGGGGAGAGAAGAAGAGCCCGGAGCAGCCACCAGGGCCAGTGGAGGTGACTTTTGTCATGACCCTTGCCCCCATCAGAGCCATCACACCTGTGTGGAAGAGTCGCCAAGGGGTCGAGCATCAGTTCCTTTCCCTTTTCTTTTAAAAATTATTCTAGTGAATCATGCTGTCATTAGAGAAGCGACCAGGTGGAATTTTCTTTCATGCAGAAAAACTGGGATGGAAACACCAGGGAGTCCTCAGCCGGTCACTTTTCTAGGAAGCCAGTTAACAAGACCCGTCCTCCGTGGACGTCCCTAACGCTTTTAAGTAGCATTTTGTCCTTTCCTGATAGATGCATCATCTTCGTTTTTTATTCTCTAGCTCTCCTGGGAGCTAGAAAAAAAGCCCAGTCCCACATTCCCAAGGTTAAGGACTTTGTACTCCACGACAGTGGCTCTGTTCATTCCCTCTTCAACGCGCCACTGCCCTTCACTGCTCAGCCCTCAGGCTTGTGTGAGAATCTCCCCACCCTTTCCAGGCTATGAAAATCTGGTGTTGTGGGGAAGGTTGGTGGGTGGAGAGGGCAGTTCTAATGACTGACCAGTTCCCTGAGGACAATATAGCCCCAGAGTCTAATGGACCCCAGACTTAAGGCAGGTGAATGCCATATTGACATGGGCTGTGTTTGAACCTGGGAAGTGATACTGTCAATGATAATTGACAGTGACCCATGAAGGACCCTAAGCAAAAAGACTGTTGTTCCCCAGTGGGACTTGATCAAACTGGGGAAAGGATGCACGATAAGAGTAAAGGGCTCCAGCCCCATGTAGAGAAGTGTAGTTGGCCTTGGACTCTGCCATTGTCCCCAGGCCACCACAGAGCCTCTGTAAAGAAACCTGATCACAATGGGTGTGGTGGCTCACACCTGTAATCCCAGCACTTTGGGAGGCCCAGGCAGGTGGAACGTTTGAGGTCGGGAGTTTGAGACTAGCATGGTCAACATGCCAAAACCTGTCTCTGTGAAAATACAAAAATTAGCCAGGCATTATGGTGGGCACCTGTAATCCCATATACTAAGGAGGCTGAGGCAGGAGAATTGCTTAAACCCAGGAGGTGGAGGTTGCAAAGAGCTGAAATCGGGCCCCTGCACTCCAGTGGGGTAACACTGAGACTCTGTCTCAAAAAAAAAAAAAAAAAAAAAAAAAATTGACACCTCGCATCTCCAGCACCCAGGGAGAGGGTCCTGGTTGGAGGGTCAGGTAGCCCAGAATCCTCACTGATTCCACATGAGTTCCTGTGAGACGGTGGGTTCAGAAATGAATCTCCCAGCATCAAGGGGTCCCATTTATAAGACAGGCTCTTTGTACACCTGATTTATTCATCTCACAGGGTAAGTGTGAAGATCAAGAGATATCACGAATGGGAAGCATATGAATGTTCCAGAATGCCATGAAAATCAAAAGAAGGAATGTCAAGAAGGAAACATGTAAAAACAAAACGAAACAAAAACAAAACCTTCATGTTGACTTGGGCCCTTCTCCGACTCTGTCTGTCTTGTGGATGTACTCTATTCTCGGGATGTTCCAGAGTAAGTTTCTAGAAGATAAAATACAGATACCCAGGCATCCAGCTGAGTTATTACAATTGAAGATGCACTCGTTCTTCAAATATTTATTAAGCACCTACTATATGCCAGTCCTAAGCCAGATACTGACCTATGAATATGGGTCACACACAATGCCTGACACCAGGGAGTTTCCTATCCAGGTTGACAAATAAACAGACGCTTAAACAAAAGAACAAGTAGAAAATAATATGAAAAATTAGCTGGGTGTAGTGATGCACACCTATACTCCTAGCTACCCAAGAGGCTGAGGCAGGAAGATCACTCGAACCTGGAAGGTGGAGGTGGTAGATGACAGTGGTGGAGACCCTGGAAGGAGGCTCAGGGTTTAAGGGGCACACAGCTACATGCTAGGAGCGAGGAAAAGCTTCAGCGAGCAGCACGAGACTGTTGCTGTCAAGAAACTGAACTCTGGGGTTACACAAACCTTGGGGTGAACAGCAACTTAACTGCTTGGGTGTCTTGCGGCAAATGACTAGCCTGGATTTACCCATCTGTGAGATAGAGATGATATCATTGCAAAACTATTGGGAATTTTTTTTAAAAAACGCACAAAGCATGCTTACAGCTGTGCCTGGTACATAGTAAGTTCTCAATAAATGGCATCTGAGACATGATGCTACACTGACTCTTGAAAAATTACTAAGGGGAGAGGGGCAATGGTGGGTAAGGAAAAGGTATATGACCAGGAAACGCACAGAAGCCTGGTGCCCCTGGAAAATGGTGAGTTATTTAAGGGGAGTTCCTTCCCATAACACTACCTGCCCACAGGCTTCTGTTTGTTCGGTTTTCACACCCAGAAGGCAACAGGTTGGCACCCACCACACTGACCTCTGCCTAAGGAAGGCTCCTCCAGTGCTCTGAGTGTGTCGCCCCACTTGAAGGGGCGACAGTCCCTGCCTCTAAGGGACTGGCTTCTTGACTCCATCCACCCTGCCTGCACAGGAAACCAGGCCATATACCTCATCGAACAGCTCACTGGCTTAAAGTCCAAACTGGTTCTGCCTCGGCTGGGCTGGCGCATGTGCCCATGAAGCCCCACCCCACAACCCCTCCAGGTGGCCTGGAAGCCACCACATAATGTGGTCCAGCAAGTGATGTCCAAAGAATGTGACCAGATGGCTGAGGGGTGCCTGGGAGTGGCAGGAGGCTAGGCATCCCTCGCACACAGAGATCCTCCTTCCTCACAGCTTTCATAGAATGAGAGGCTGTTTTCACTGCCAAATCACTTCCCTGAAGAAATTCTTCTGGGATATTTCGCCATCACCAGCTGGTATTTCTTGGCAGTTGAAACAGCACCCACGGCCTTGTAGGAACAGGGCATGACTTGTCACCTGTTCGTGCCTGCGCAGCCTCCACCTCTGTTGTCCCATATTTCCACCCCCCACCCACCGCCCCCCCCCCCAAACCCCTAGTGCAGCTCACTCCTGGGCACCTTGACACCAGGCAGAGGGACCGTGGGATGGTGGGGAGCGGGGCCTCTGAGCCAGCCCCTTTTCAGGTACGAGGACTCCCAGAACCAATAACCACCAGGTGCTCCCAGCCCCTGAAGCACCACACCCCATCTCCTCCCCCAGGAGCCCCGCCCACGCTCCACTCCTCCCAGGTGTACTTAGACACATTTAAAAAATCTGTTTAATAAATTACCACCTTTACATGACCTGACAATAGCCACAGATAATCCACGGCTATTAGAAGCCTTGTTTACAACTCATGTAATTCTAGGTTGTGCAAAGCCCAACAAGTTAGGCAAGGTGTCAACCTTCCCTCTGTTAATGGCACAGCTTGTATTCACAAATTACATGTAATTGATCCAAAGATGTTACAGACATTTGAAAAACAAAGGGCATGGGCCTCCACCCTCCCATCCCTTCCTTCTGGGAACTTACCCCCAAGGAAATTACTGTGAACTGTGGGCAAAAAAAAAATAGCACTGGTCTGTTTGGCGGTGTTGTTTATAATAACAAAAGCTTTAGAAACAACCTACCTATTCAACAATGGGGAATTAGTTAAACAAACTTTGGAGCATGCAGACAGGGAGCTACTGGGCAACGATTTAAAGTAATATTGCAGGAGAATACTCAGTAACTTGGGGAGCGTGTTAACCATCAGCTATTAAATGAGGGAGAAAAAGTAGGTTACAAAGCAATAACTAGAATTAATTCCATTAAAAGACTTTATATAAATATAGTTACTTGAATAGTGCTAGGGAGGTAGGGTGTGTGATCTGCAGGCAGACAGATGGGTTTGGGGTTCGAATCTTCCCGGCCCTGTGACCGTGTACAAGTTACATAACCTCTCTATGCTTCAGCTTTTTCGTCTCTAAAATGCAGAAAATACCTACTTCACAAGGCTGTTGCAAAGATTAAAGAAAATTACCTGTGTAACGTGCTTAGCATTGCCCCAGCATAAAACAAATATTCAATTGTTGTAATTACTGTTATTGTCGTATAAAAATGGTTAACTCTGGGTGGTAGGATTACAAGTATTTTTCTCTTTGAATATTTGGTTGTTTTTCCTTGTCTGTTTCCTAGAAGGTACTGCCATTGCAATGACAAAAAAATATATATATATATATATTTTTGAAGCTGATAAAGTTACTGGGGCGTGGGGAGGGAGTTGTTGCTTTTAAAGAGGGAAACTTGGATGCATCAAAGGCGTCACTCAGCTGAGGTTTGTGACCTCAGCAGGTGAGGACTGCATTCTGATAGATCCTACCCCCAAGACAAGAAGGGCAAAAGAGGGCAGGACCCTCTCGGATGCATATTGGAAAACAAAGTGGATATGCCTGGCTCCTCCCCTCGCTGTCCCCCCACACCCATCTCACCCCCCACTGGGATCTACGCATCAGAGCCCTGGGTGGGTTAAGAAGGGGCTGGAGTGGAAAGAGTTATTAATCAACTAAGTAAAAGGAGGAGCTGAATTGGGGGAGGAGCTCTGAATGTTGGTCCTGAGGCTTAGGGGGAGTGGCAGTGGGGCGTGTCCCAGAGAAAGGGAAGTGCCAGGAGCTAGTGGAGGCCAGAGAGTTACAGAAAACACAGATTTGATGGCCTTGCCTTGTCCAAAGGACCCACAAGGTCAGAGACACAGTCTATGGCTCCACAGGCCTGGCCCATTTGCTAAAAGTGCACCAGCCCCACACACAGGGGCCACCATTTCCCAGAGCCAGGGCAGGTCGGTGGGGTACTGCTGAGTCTCCTTAATTAAGCGTGGTCTTCTGGGTTACGTAGGGTGTGGCAGCAGCACCTAGGAATTAGGAGAGGGCTTGGGGCCCTCAAATCCAAAACAAGCTTCCACTCAGCACAGGATGGATCCAGCGATGGGACCAGAGGGTTTGTCTTCTCATAGACAGGGAAGCAACACATGGACCAAAACTGGGTTCAAACCCAAACCTGCCTTAGTAGCTGGGCTTGATTCTGCGGCAGAGAAACCCATTGGGCTGGGAGAGCTGAGGAGGGGGCCCTACCCTGCTGCTTTGCAGGAAGACTGAGGAAGGAGGAGCTGGTCTGAGAGGAGGTCAGGTCCCTTGCTAGGTGAGCATGGCTTGGGTCTCCTTACTCCCTAAGTCAGGAACTCAGCAGCTGCTGAGAGGAGACCCAAGAGCTTTATATCCAAACTCCCGGCAGCTCCAGTGTGGCCTGGCCTTCCAGGCCACATACTGTCTTAGGGACAGCAATATGGTGGAGGAAAGGCAAAACCAAAAGGAGACAGTCCTGGCCTCCCTCATAGAAGTGCTTTGAAAGTCGGCCTTTTCTCCAGCTCAGGAATAAGGAAAGGCAGACCAGGATGGGAGGGTGGTCCCCTGCTGCCCTCAGAGGTCCCAGCTCTGAAGGAGAAAAGAGGGAGTGGGACTGAAGAGAGGCACACCTGCCTTCCAGAGTTTGGGGTGCAGTGGAGAGGATGTCCAGGCCACACCGGGGGACAGGCAGCTCTGTGTACAGCTGATCAGCATGACAGGGCCATTTCTCAGGACTGTGGACTACCCAGGTCCCCAAAACCATCTCCCTTCATGCCACTGCTTAAAAATGAACCATAAGGTACTGATTCCTACCTACTTCAATGACGATAAACAAAAAATGAAAAGTGTTGTGAGGATATGGAGAAATTGGAACCCTCCTACACTATTAGTAAGAATGCAAAATGCTGCAGCTCCTTTGGAAAAGTTTGGTGGGTTCTCAACATGTTAAACATAGAATTATTAACACCACATATCAACCAGCAATTCCACTCCTAGGGAGAGACCCAAAAGAATTGAAAACAGGCACTCACACATGTCCATGCGCATGCGTGTTCCCAAGAGAGATATTCGCAATACAGGAGGTCAAGACCAGCCTAGGCAGCACAGTGAGACTTCATCTCGACAAAATTTAAAAAACAGCAGGACATGTTGGCGCACGCCGATAGTCCTTGTTACTCAGGAGGCTGAGGTGGGAGGATCACTTGAGCCCAGGAATTTGAGGCTGCAGTGAGGTATGAAGGTGCCTGCCACTGCACTCCAGCCCAAGTGACAGAGTGAGACCATGACTCAAAAAACAAAAAACAAAAATGAAAATTCAACTATTCACAATAGCCAAAGGGTGGGACCAACCCCATGTCCATCAACGGAAGAATAGATTTAAAAATGAAATACAGCCATAGACTAGGATTTTATTCACCACATAAAGGAATGAAGTTCTAATACATGCCACAACATGGATGAATCTTGAAAACGTTATGCTAAATGAAAGAAGTTGGACACAAAAGGGCACAGATTGCCTACTTCCACTTATCTGAAATACCCAGAATGGGTAAATCTACAGGGACAGAAGCGGATTAATGGTTGCCAGGGATTGGAGTGGGCAAGTGGGGTGCTGGGGAGTGACTGCTCAATGGATATAAGGTTTCCTTTTGGGAGTGATAAAAATGTTTTGGGACTGGACACAGTGGCTCACGCCTGTAATCCCAGCACTTTGGGAGGCTGAGGCTGGAGGACCCCTCCAGCTAAGGAACTGGAGACCAGCCTGGCCAACATGGCAAAATCCTGTCTCTACTAAAAATACAAAAATTGGTCAGGCACAGTGGCTCATGTCTATAATCCCAGCATTTTGGAAGGCCAAGGTGGGTGGATCATGAGGTCAGGAATTCGAGATCAGCCTGGCCAGTATGGTGACACCCTCTCTCTACTAAAAATACGAAAATTAGCCAGACGTGGTGGGAGTCCCAGCTATTCAGGAGGCTGAGGGAGAAGAATTGCTTGAACCCAGAGGGAAGAGGTAGTGAGCCGTGATCATGCCACTGCACTCCAGCCTGGGCAACAGAGGGAGGCTCCGTCTCAAAAAAAAAAAAAAAAAAAAAAAAAAAAAAAAAAAAAAATTAGCGGGGCTGGTGGCACACCTCCTGTAGTCCCAGCTATTTGGGAGGCTGAGGTGGGAGAATTCCTTGAACCTGGGAGGTGAAGCTTGTCGTGCTGCAGTGAGTCGAGGTCACACCACTGCACTCCAGCCTGATGGACAGAATGAGACCCTGTCTCAAAAAAAAAAAAAAAAATGTTTTGGGACTAGAACGACTTGATAGCTGCACAGCATTGTGGATGTACTAAATGATGCTGAACTTTAAAGCATAAAATCGTTACTTTTATGTGACTTTCACCTTCGTAAAAGGAAATTCATCATATCCAAGAAGCTTCTTTATGCTGGGCCCTGTGTTTCACCCACATTATCTCATTTTGTCCTCAGGACATGCTTATGAGGCAGAGATTTATTACCCCATTTTACTGATGAGAAAACTGAGGCTCAAAGAGGTCATATAATTTGCCCAAGGCCCCATAGCTCATGCTTTTCTTGGGGCAGGGCAGAGCAGAGCATTCTCTTACTGCACAGAGGATGTCTCTGGATTCCCCAAAAGTTCTTTTCTGTTTCAACATGTATTTTTTGGTAGAGACGGGGTTTGTGTCATGTTGCCCAGGCTAGTCCTAAACTCCTGCCTCAAGCGATCCTCCCACCTCAGCCTCCTGAGTAGATGGGATTACAAGTGTGAGCCACCATGCCCCAGAAATTCTTCAGAGTGGAGTGAGATGTCTCAGCAGAGTGCTGAGCACAGGCATCCTGACCTAGGAGATGAGGGAACAAGGGGTCTCAGTGATTCCATGCAGTTCTGGGTTGCTGAGATGCTGGGAGCGACAGCAGGGACAGGTTCAGGGAGGGATGCCTAGTGTCGAACACAGCCCACTGAGAATTGCAGGGTCCTGTGGCAGGGGACACGCTGTGGGGGTCTGCCCCAGGGAACCAAGCACTTTGGATGGCAAACTGTCCCTGATCCTTCAGACTAACGCTGCCTTCACTCTCTCCAGTCCTTTCCATGAAAACGACTCAGAACAAAGGCCACAGAAGGTTATAAATGAGTCCTGGCTTTGATGTCATAGATACTGAGTTCTCTGGGTCTCTGTATCCACCTCCTCCTCTACCTTCCCCTCCTCCTCCTCCTCCATCTTCTAGCCCTCCTTCTCCTCCTCCTCTTCCACCTCCTCCACCTCCACCTTCTCCCCCTCCTTCTCCTCTTCCTCCTCCTCCTCTAACTCCACTCCTCCTCCTCTACCTCCTCCAGCACTACCTCCTCCTCCTTCTCCTCCTCCTCTACCTTCTCCTCCTCCTCCTCCACCTTCTTTCCCTCCTTCTCCTCCTCTTCTTCCTCCTCCTCTACTGCCTCCTCCTCCACCTCCACCTTCTCCTCCTTCTCCTTTTACTCTTCCTCCTCCACCTCTTCCTCCTCCTCCACCTCCTCCTCCTCCACCTCCACCTTCTCCTCCTCCTCTACCTCCTTCTCCTCCTCCTCTACCTCCTCCTCCTCCTCTACCTCCTCCACCTCTTCCTCCTCCTCTACCTCTTCCTCCTCCTCCTTCTCCTCCTCCTCTGCCTTCTCTTCCTCCTCCTCCACCTCTTCCTCCTCCTCCTTCTCCTCCTCCTCTGCCTTCTCTTCCTCCTCCTCCCCGCCGTCCCCAAAGCCCTTACTGCTATGGCAGCTGCTGCTAGGGAAACGCTTCATGCCAGGATGAGTTGGGTCTTAATAACTGCTAACTGGTCATAAGGCAAACGCGGAAAAGGTATTAACGAGCAAACCATTTGGCTCCAAGTGAACGGACCATAACCCAGAAGGGTTTTATTGGTCTGTCTCTGCTTTTTAAGAGTTTTCATTAAAGGAGTGTCTTGGTCCTAAAATGGTCCACTGGGATCACAGCTTTGTGATAATGGGGGAATATCTGAGGATTACAGGATTCAGACACCAGCAGTCCATCCCTCCCCCATCTTCCTGCCCTCCCGCTAAGCTCGAGGCCACTCTGAGGCCTGAGATGACCCCACCTGCCCCTGGTGTCTCTGGCTCTTCTTATTCATCTCCCTCACCCTCCCAGGGGAAATTACCCCCACTCTAACAGAGGAAGCCACTCTCATTTCTAGGTGGGCTTTACCCAAAATCGTTAGAAAATGGGGATTTTCTCTTTAACTGAAAATTACCACATCTAGCGTGCATGCGATTGCTAATGTTTGTTTTTTATTATTCCTTTTTTTTTTTTTTTAATTTTTTTTTCCCAACACGGAGTCTTGCTCTGTCACCCAGCCTGGAGTGCAATGGTAAGATCTCAGCTTACTGCAACCTCTGCCTACTGGATTCAAGTGATTCTCATGCCTCAGCCTCCCAAGTAGCTGGGACTACAGGTGCCCACCACCTTACCCAGCTAATTTCTGTATTTTTAGTAGAGACAAGGTTTCACTATGTTGGCCAGGCTGGTCTCAAACTCCTGACTTCAACTGATCCACCGCCTTGGCCTCCCAAAGTGCTGGGATTACAGGTGTGAGCCACCACACCCGGCCTATATATATATATATTTTTTTTTAGAGGAGTATCTGCTCATTAAAATTCCCACAATACAGAAATATATAAAGTAGGAAATGAAATATACTCTCCCCCATAATCTTCTCAGAAATAACCACCATTAACTGTTTGATATATAGTATTCCAGATGGATGGATAGATAAATCTTATTTTTTATATTAAGTATTTCTGGTGTTAATTCAATGACCATCCAAGAACACAGCACTCAGCTTAAGAAATAAAACATCACAGACAAAATTGAAAGCCACTGTTTCTTTCTTGCATCATGTTCTCCTTCCCTCCCCAAAAGTAATTTATGTCTAGAGGTTATCATTTCCATACTCATTAATCTTCTACTAGTGTTATTGGTATCTATAACAATATATAACTATGTTTCACATGTTATTCTTTCTGACCTATCATAGTGTATGTAGCCTTCTACAACTTGCTTTTTCCCCACTTACCTTGTTTCCAGACTTCTCATGTTGTTACATTGTAGCATTATTTCATTCATTGGAACATTGTGTCATATTTCACTGTGTAATTATGCCACAGTTTATCAGTTCTCCTCTTGAGAAGTATTTTGAATTGTTTCAAAATTTTCACTATACAAACAGTGCTGCAGTGAACCCAACTCCTTAAATACATATGCAGGAGTTTCTGTGAAATCTAGAGCTGGAGATGGAATGTCTGGGTCACAGCATGAGTATCTTCAACTTTACTAAATATTGCCAAATTGCTCTCTCAAATGCTTGTACTAATTTATATTCCCACCATCGAATATAAATTAGTACAACCACTTTAGAGAACAATTTGACAATATCCAAATTTTCAGTACATGAAAATTTCTGTTGCTGTATGTCCTTGCCAACAAAGTGCTGTCAAGCATTCAAATTGTTGGCAGTCTATTGAGTGTGAACTGATATTTCATGATTGTTTTCACTGCATTTTCATAAGTGCCAATGACATTGAGCACCTTTTATATGTTTACCAGCCTTTCCAGGTTGCCCTTGTGTGAATTACCTGTTTATACACTTTACCCAGTTTCAATAGAGAGAGAGAGAGAGATTTTGTAACTTTAAACAAGTTACAAAACAGTATACCATCAAAGTTTTCTGACATATAATAAACATCATATGTAGTCCATATTCTGCTTGATATTCTCCAACATGCTTTTTAAACTCTTGCTATAGCTTCTACACCATACCAGACTAGTACTTTTTTATTTGTCTTATAATTGCACAATATATATATACTGTGATTTATAAGCCATTCCTCTATAGATGAACATTTAGATTGTTCTCATTTTTTTCCATTATAAATAATGAATATTTTGGTAGCAATATATTTAGTTACAATTGCAACTGTTCCTATAGAAGATGGGCAATTCTCAGTGAATTATAAGTAACATAAAACAAGAGAAAAATAGAATGCAATACAATTACAATCAAATAAGTTCAACATTCCCTCTCTTCTAGAGTTAACTCTTCCTTTTTTGTTTTTTTTAACAATTCAAGAAGTAACCTGAGAATAACCACTTTAAATATATATTTGGCAAGATCTGATAAAGTTAAGCATGCACCTGTTTATGACTCAGCAATTCAATTCCTCAAGTACACAGCTAACAAAAATAAGTTTATATAGCCATACAAAGATATGTATGAGAACCTTCACAACAGCTTTATTCACAAGTAACAAAGCTATGCCCCAGCTGGGCATGGTGGCTCACTCCTGTAATCCCAGCACTTTAGGAGGTCGAGGTGGGAGAATCGCTTGAGGCCAGGAGTTCAAGACACCTTGGGCAATATAGCAAGACCTTGTCTCTACCAAAAAAAAATGTTTTTTTAAAAATTAGCCAGGCATGGTGACACACACAGGTAGTCTCAGCTACTTTGGAGGCTGAGGTGGGAGGATCGCTTGAGCCCAGGAGTTCAAGGTTACAGTGAGCTATGATCACATCGCTGCCCTCCAGTCTGGGCAACAGATCCTTTCTAAAAAGCAAAACAGGCCAGGCACGGTGGCTCACGCCTATAATCCCAGCACTTTGGGAGGCAGAGGCGGGCGGATCACAAGATCAGGAGATTGAGACCAGCCTGGCCAACATGGTGAAACCCTGTCTCTACTAAAAATACAAAAATTAGCTGGATGTGGTGGTGCATGCCTGTAGTCCCAGCTGCTCAGGAGGCTGAGGCAGGAGAATTGCTTGAACCCGGGAGGGAAAGATTGCAGGGAGCCAAAATCACGCCACTGCACTCCAGCCTGGCGTCAGAGAGAAACTCCATCTCAAAAAAAAAAGCAAAACAAAACAAAACAAATCATGCACCAATGGATATGCACAATAACACGATGGATCTCAAGGCATGGTGCTGAACTGAAGA
Organism: Chlorocebus sabaeus; assembly: GCF_047675955.1. NCBI lineage: Eukaryota > Metazoa > Chordata > Mammalia > Primates > Cercopithecidae > Chlorocebus > Chlorocebus sabaeus. The sequence continues at coordinate 51,220,932 of NC_132908.1, read as the reverse complement.
AGCCAGATGCAAAAGTGTACGTACTCTATCCTCCCTTTTATATAAAGTTTAGGAACATGCAAAATTAGTCTATAGTATTAGAGATAAGGATCACGGCTATCTGTAAGGGGTCGAGTATTGTGGAGAAGGGGTAATAGAACTTTCTGGAGTTTTAGAAATGTTCTCTATCTTGATCTGGGTCATACATATATTTATAAAAATTCACTGAGTACCAGGGGCGGTGGCTTACACCTGTAATCCTAGCACTTTAGGAGGTCAAGGCAGGAGATCACTCGAGGCCAGGAGTTAGAGACCAGCCTGGTCAACATGGCAAAACCTCATCTGTACTGAAAACACAAAAATTAGCTGGATGTGGTGACACGTGCCTGTAGTCCCAGTTACTCGGGAGGCTGAGGCACGAGAATCACTTGAACCTGAGAGGCCGAGGTGATAGTAAGCTAAGATCATGCCACCTCACTCCAGCCTGGGCAACAGAGCAAGACTCCATCTCAAAAAAAAAAAAAAAATTCACTGAGTTTTACTCTTAAATACTGTATACTTTATATACGTTGTGCTATAATTACAAATTGGGAGTGAGGGAGAAGCGGTCAAAGAATACAAAATGTCATTTAGACCTAAAAAATAAGTTCAGAAGAACTAAGGTACAACATAGTGACTATCGTTCATAACAATGTATTGTATGCCTTTTTTTTTTTTTTTTTTTTTTTGAGACAGGGTCTCACTCTGTCACCTAAGCTATAGTGCAGAGGTGTGATCAAAGCTCCCTGCAGCCTCAACTTCATGGGCTCAAGTGATCCTCCTGCTTGGCCTCCCAAGTAGCGTGGACCACAGGCACTTGCCACCACTCCTGGCTAATTTTTTGTGTTGTTGGTAGAGATGGGGTTTTGCCATGTTGCCTAGGCTGGTCTTGAACGCCTGAGCTCAAGGGATTTGCCCACCTCAGCTTCCCAAAGTGCTGGGATTCTAGGCATGAACCACTGTGCTGGGCCATATTGTATGCTTGAAACTTGTTAGGAAAGCAGATTTTAAATTTTCTCATCACAAAAGAAGAAGGTACCATTGTCAGGTATACGCTAAGTAGCTTGATTTAATCATCTCACAATGTATACATACAGCAAAACATGATGTATATAACAAATACATGCAATTCTGATTTGTCAATTAAGAATAAAAATAAAAATAAATTTTTTAAAACATAAGTGCAAAAAAATTTATTTCTTAAACAACCTCATCATTTTAACTGTCTGGATGATTGAGTTCTGCCTACGTAAAAGAAAAGAAAGTGATTTTATTCAGGTTCGGCTAAGTGCTAACCATGGGGCTAACATTTTCATAAATGTTATTTCACTTAATAATGTTTATAGCTACCTCCATGATGTAGCTATGGTTGTTTCTTTGTTTACAGATGAAGAAATGAGCATGAAAAGTTTGGGTAATTTATCTAAGATCACAGAGCCATTCACACTCTATTAATAACCATTAGGATTGTAACTGAAGCTGGGCACAGTGGTTTGTGCCTATATTACCAGCACTTTGGGAGGCCGAGGCAGGAGGATTGCTTAAGCCCAGGAACTCAAGGCCAGCCTGGGGAACAAAGACTCTGTCTCTACAAAATATCAAAAAAGTTAGCCAAGCATGGTGGTACGTGTCTGTGGTCCCAGCTACACAGGAGGCTAAGGCAAGAGGATCACTTCAGCCAGGGAGGTCAAACCTGCAGTGAGTCATGTTTGCACCACTGCACTCCAGCCTGGGCCACAGAGCAAGACCTAGTCTCAAAAAAAAAGAAAAGAAAAAAAGAATTGTAACTGAAATAGCTGACATTTATCAGGCACACCATACACTGGGAATTATTCCAAATGCTTTACCTGTTTTATCTCATGTAATCTGCAAAATGATCCTATGGGACAGGCACCAGTATCATCCCCACTTTATAGGCAAGAAAACTGCAGCACAGAAAGTCACTTTCTCAGGTCCCACAGCCAGAAAGTGGAGGAACCAAGATCTCCTCGTTTCCATATGACACAAGACCCAGTTCTGTCTTTCCTAGCCCCAAGACGGTGTGTGGAATTTGTCTCCTGCTGGTTGACCCCAGGGATGCTCTGCTCTGCTTCAGTTATGCAGGCAGCTGTTTGCTTTGTTTCAGGGTCTTCTGGTAGAAGCTTATGTTTATTTACTGACTTGCTTTTCACACTCATCTACTTAGAAAGTCAGAAAACAGAGCAATTAAGCACCAAGCCCAAACATTCCAAGATAAATTAGCAGGCAGGTCTCCCCAAGGCAGAGGCTCCAGCAGAGGAGGGGGGCAGCGACAGGAGGACTCCCACTGTTATCCTGTGCACAGAGCCAGGCCTGGCCGTCCCAGACCCCAGGGACCCTGGCACTGATAATAAACTGGCAACGAGAGGCTTGTGGCTACATGTTTTTTGCAGAATTGGATACCTCTTCGGGACCACATTTTAATGGGAAATACAGCTTGATGGATAAACTTCAGGGGTTTATGAAGAAATGGCAGAGTAAGTCGATAAGACCAGTTAGCCACTCCAGGTAAGGGAGGAGGGACCTGGAGGAGAAAAGAAGGAAGGGAAGAGGACTGCCCCACCAGCAGACTGTGGTCCAGTGCCACCACCAATCCTCTTACCTGACCAGCCCTGCTGGGTGCCGTGTTCCTCAGCTACCAGGGCTTCAGTTCAGGCCACACTCAACCTATTGCCAGTGGACAAGTCATTTCTACAGGGGGCGATAAAACACCCCTTCAGATCTACCCAACAGAGTGGACCACAGGCATGAGCCCCTCTCTCCATCTCAGCAGGGTAGGTAGTGTCCCCCAAGTGCCTCAGAGGGAAGAAATCAGGCTGAGAAGAGAAGAAAGCAGGACCCCAGGGTAGCCTCAGGGACCCTGGGCTCATGAACAAGGGCAAAAGTAACAAGCTCAGCCACCAGGAACTGAGCACCTACTATGTACCAGGCCCTTTACACACATCACTTCTAATCCCTTCAATGACCCTACAGGAGATGGACGCTAGTCCCATTAAATTCCCCATGGAGGAAACTGAAGTCCAAAGTGGGTTAAGTAGTTACTTGCCCCACATCTTGGCCTGGCTGACTCCAGAGTGCTTCACTGGTAAGCCCACAGCCCACCTCTGCAGAAGAGGAAGAGAGAAAGGAGAGAGAGGGTAGGAGAAGCAAGGGCATTGATGCAATGCTCCGTATGTGGCAAGCATTCATGAAATATTGACTGTTAGCACTACAAGAGCTAACACGATGATATACGCCAGTTAGAATTCGGAGTACTTCTAATCATTTCTCATGAAGAGGGCCCCTTCTGAGACTACCTTTGTCTGGGGTGTCGCCTAGGCTGCACCCATGGCATTTCCAGAAGAAATAATTGCCCCCCGGGGAACACACACTCACTCAGCCTTCTCTGAGAGTGACATGATGAGGGGGGGTCTCAGCTCCCCCACCCCCAGAGGCCATTGTCAATGTGGTGTAGGGGCGGGGAGCTTGGGTTTGAATCCAGGCTGTGCTAACACCTGCAGAGTCTGGGAATCCTGGAAAGTGGAGGAAAGGAGGTCTGCAGGTGAGGCTGGTTCAACCTGAGAAGGGGAGACATTTCTTATGACTAGGGAAGTTGATGACGCTGCCTGGGAGGCTTCTGGGTGTCAGGAAGGTGCCTAAGAATTCAGGTGCTGGTGATTTCAGAAAAGCCATATCAGAGATGACCTCCACCTGCACGCACCCAGTCAAGTCCCCTTGGGTAGCAGGGAATGTCGTTCAGTGATTATAGTGGAAAAGAGTCAGCCACCACTTCTGCCATGGCCCAGCCCCAAGCCACAGTGGGCCATGCACGGTGGCTGTCTAGAGTCCTAGAGAAAGACTTTGCTCCAGTCCCCAGAGGCCAGCACCTGAAGGAACACCACCAGACTATTCCCTGGAGGTAAAAACCTACATTCAGTCCCTACAGTGTGAAGAAGGAAGCCCCTTCGGGGACATTATTGGAAAGAACTCCAAGAATAGAAAAGGAAAACAGGATTCTCAGAACTGAACTGGCAGAAAACCTGGATTCTAAATACAGAAGTGTTCATATTCGGCACTTCCAAGTAATTATTTACACACAGCAAGGTCATTTATAGACACACAATCACATCTACCTGTTCAAAGGGTCATTTTCAGTTCTGAGCAGCTGGAGTCTGGATCCTGATTTTATTAGCTACGAGACCTTGGGGTAGACCTCTGGCCTCACCAAGTCTCAGCCTCCTTGACTTCTCCCATAAACTGCCTTTCCTCTGCTTCACCCTCTCGGTAACTTGTAATGTTATGCTCTGAGCTGCCCAAGCAAAAATTCTAGGAGTTACGAAAGATTCACTCCCCTGGTGGACTGATGGCCAAAATGGCTCAAATCTCTCATCTTCTCTGTACCCACACTCTTGGCCCAACAAGAGATGGAGTCCATTTCCCCACTCCTTGAATCTGGGCTGGCCACGGGACTGGCTTTGTCCAATAGCATATGGCTAAGTGACAGTGTTCCACTCCTGTGTTTTCGTGTTTTGGCTCATCCTTTGTACCTCTGCATTTCCATGAGAGCAAGCTCCAGCTAGCCTCCTGGAGGATGAGACACGGAGCAGTGCTGAGTCCACCTGGCACCTCAGACTTGAGCAAGCCACCCAAGATGGGCAAAGCTACCTCCTAGCCCGTGGCTAACTGCAGACAAGTGAGTGAGCTCCACCAACGAGCTCAGAGCACCAGAACTATCTAGCCAATCCATAGACTTGTGATGACCAATAAATGTTTATTATTATATGCCACTGAGGTTCTCATGATTGTTATACAGCATCCTTGTGGTCACAGACAACTGATATATTCCTGCATACCCAATAAATCACCAAATTGAAGCACACTTGTTAAAAGGCCAATGTCAGAACCCGACTTTCTGGTTTCAAATCCATCTCCCCCACTATCTATGTGACCTTGGGTGAATTATTTAACCTCTCGGTGCCTTAGTTTCCTTATCTAAAAATGAGAGCTGATGGTAGAAGAACCTACAGGAAGAGATGCTGTGATGATTAAATGAGTAAATAGTATAATGCTGCATAAGTAGTTTGCATTAATATACTATCTGATAAACATATTAAGAATCCATTTTCCTCTATCCCCCACAGACATCCCCCTAATCCAGGGTGTTTTCTGGAAGGTTTTATTGCCCCCATCTTACAGTCATTTATCCACTCTCTATAATGAAGCTAGAGGGATCTTTCCAAAGTGCAGACCCCAAGGGAGTCACGCTTCGATTAAAGCCTTCAGTGGTGACCCATTGTCCTCATGACACTTTAAATTCCCCAGGTGATTAGACAGTTCCTATTTAATTCTCCTCTTCCCCCATCCCACAAATTATTGATTAGCATCAGTAATAATACTAGTAATCATGGTTCCATGCAGAGTTACTCTATACCAGGCCAACACTAAGCATTTTTCTTGCATTATATGTTTCTTTGAGTCCTCATAAGCATCTTGTAAGATAGATACAGTAATTCCCCATTTACAGATTAGGAAACTGAAGTGTGACTTGCCCAGGTTCACCTAGCTCATAAGCAACAGAGAAAGGATGAAAGCCCACGGTCACCTCTAACATGAGCCAAGCTGCTCTGGGAGAACAACATCTCCAGAGATGTTAGCCACTCCTCAGGCAAGTTTTCTTTCTGCTCTGCCTCTGGCCTCAGGCCCAGGCCCCACTTGGGCCTCATTCCAGAAGGCACAGGAGAAAGACACATCCCGTCATTGTCATGGAGTTTCATTCCATAAAGTGTAAGGAATTTGGTAGATTAGTGAGCAATCACAAAGCAAAGCAACAGCCTAGCTGACATGGCAGTACTTTGCTGACCCCACAAACCCCCACCCAAGCCCCAGGCTGTCCTGTGACTTATTTTTCTGTGTATCTTGTAGCCTAATATAGTCAAGTTAAACAATTCTTTTTTTTTTTTTTTTTTTTTTGAGATGGAGTCTCTCTCTGTTGCCCAGTCTGGAGTGCAGTGGCACTATTTCAGCTCACTGCAACCTCTGCCTCCTGGGTTTAAGCGATCTTTCCACCTCAGCCTCCTGAGTAGCTGGAACTACAGGCATGCACCACCACACCCAGCTAATTTGTGTATTTTTAGTAGAGACAGAGTTTCACCATGTTGGCCAGGCTGGTCTCCAACTCCTGACCTCAAGTGATCCACCTGCCTCAGCCTCCCAAAGTGCTGGGATTACAGGAGTAAACCACTGCTCCCAGCCCGCAATTCTTATATAGAGCTTACTGTGTGCCCAGTAACTTTCCTAAGCCTGTTACACGTATTCACAATGTCATACTGACAATAACCCTAGAAAGTAGGTGTTATCATTGTCTCCATTTTACAGATGAGAAACTGAGAGTAAGAGACGTTAGAACATTTGCTTGGAGCTGAATTCAAACCCAGGAAGTCTGGCTGTAGAATCTGTGCCCTTAACCACTAAGTTAGACTCTCTCTCCAGAGAATCCAAGACAAGCTCTCCAAAAAGCAATCCTTTGAGAACTATTGAGGGGCTCCCAAGAAGGGCAAAAGCACCTGGACTTGGAGAGGAATCGCACGACAGGATCAAAAAGCAAAGGCTCAGTCTGCACAGGTTACTACAGGTCACCTGAAGCCACTTCTCTTCTGCTTCCACACACATAGAGGGTCGTAATTCCTTGTTTCTGTGACTACTCATGGGCAGTGAGGTATGAGCCATCTTGACTCTCCAGCCATCTCTTCCCAGGATCTGGAAGCTTTGTGTGGAGATGCCAGTGGTATGAGATGGAAGAGGCTTCCTCAGCCCCAGGACCTGAGTGATAAATGATGGAGGGGTCATTCGTCACTCAGGTCCTGGGGCCCCCTACACCCTGACTTCTGCACCAATCTCTGCTGGATATGAAGTGCATATGAGTAATAAACCTTTGCTTGAAGCCAATGACATATGACATTTGGAGCTCTTTGTTACCACACTTTAATCTAGGCACTCCTGACTCGTACAAGTGGATCAGTCATGTGAGAAAAGAGGCAATTTCAGGTCTCTGACACTCTGGCAATCAGTAGGAGTAGGGAGTGAGGAGGAGGGAAGGGTTCTTGGAAATTGCAGAGTATTGTTACTTAGATTTCACTGGGAAGAGCGTGTTCTTTCTGCAAATGAGCAGAGAGACCTTTCCAATCTGGCCAGAACACAATCCAAATGTTAAAATTAAAATTAGAAATGAAACTTATCTGCAGAGAGAAATATCAAAACACAATCCCTCATCAGAGCAGGTTGAAGTAGAAATTCCCCATGGCTTCCGTGGTTACTAACCCCCAAGGTGGGTGTTGGCAGCAATGTTCTGTTCAAATGCAGAGCTGATCTGGCTGGAACCAGGATAAACTCCTGCCTCCTACTTCACCGCTGCCCTGTGGCAAGCAGAACCATTGTCTGACCACAATCTGGTTTCCTTTGTCCACCAAGTCTGCCTTACTGATACATTTTAAGTTGTGCCTTTCAAAAACTAATAAATTCTGGGATCTGTTAATATCAGTTTGGAGATGCCATTTCAGGGCTTATCTCAAACTTCTTAGCTGGAGAGGAAGGCCATGAGCCTTCTCTCTCTACTCTCTTTTCTCCCAAGATTTCCACCTGTGTCCAACTGTCAGCCAGGTTGGACCTCCAAACCCCTGCTTCCCCACCACAGCCAGCAGCTCTGACAGCTGGTACCAAACAGAGGAGATGCTCTAAGAAAATGTTCTCCGTTGAAGGACTACACATACATGAAAAATAAAACCTGGAAGTTTGCAAAAGCTGAAGAGAAGTCATATTTTGGTCTAATTTACTAGTTTTGATATGAGATTCTGGTCACTATTAGGCCATCAACTGTTTGTTAATTTGGTCTTAAGTAACTGAGCCACAGTGGAACCGACTGATCCAGAAGACTGCAAACACAGAAGGATACAGAGAGGAGAGATCTGAAAAGTGTCATCGATAGAAGAGCAGTGCATAGACAAGGCAACGCAGTGCTTCATCATTCACCTCCCTCTCTATTCCAAATCCTTCTCCACTTCTGGGGTCAGGGAGCAGGATCCTGGTTCTTTTCGTGATTTCACTTTTGTTTTTCTTTTCTTTCTTTCCTTTTTTTTGAGACAGGGTCTCACTCTGTTTCCCAGGCTGGAGTGCAGTGGCACAACCGTGGCTCACTACAGCCTTGAACTCCCAGGCTCGAGCCAACTTCCTGCCTCAACCCTCAGCCTCTAAAGTAGCTGGGACCACAGATACATGCCACTACACCTAGCTCATTTCTTTTAATTTCACAGAACAAGGGCCTTGCTATGTTGCCCAGGCTGATCTCAAACTCTTGGCCTCAAGCAGTTCTCCTGCTTCAGCCTCCCAAAGTCCTGGGATTTGAGCTAAGCTCTGACTCAGGTGGAATGAAGGAAAAGAAGGCTGGTGTCATCTGAAGACTGCAGTGGCTTCCTCTGGGCTTTAGGCTCCCATGTCACTGGCAACTGACCTGCCCTTTATTTTTGTGGCCAGGAAAACATTTGCCTAAGAGAAGTCTAAGCTCCACTAAGTGGGAGTGTAGCCACTGTGATGGGCTTGTGTGTGCCCAGTGGCACCCTGCACAGTGAGCTGAGGACACGTTCAAGAATCCGTGCACCACTGACCACAGTGCAGGCCAGCGCTGCCTTTCAGATGGTGTGGAGGCAGCAGCCATAGCCACCCTCCCACCATCTTGGTTTCATATGAGAGTCTTTGATTAATGGCAGCCTCCCTTACTAGCCTTGGCTCACCACTGTTTCACCAGGCCCCGAGCATTATCTAGGCATGAAAATGGAGACTCAGCTCATTCCCTCCTGAGAGTAAATGAAACTGAAAGAGACTGCAACAAGAGGAGGCTGAGACTAAACCAAAAACCATGGGATAGTGGAGATGCTGGCTGTTTGTGGAGGTTGACCTGGCCCCCAGGCATAATTGCTTTCAAGGATAACACAATGCTTAAATCTTCATTTACCAATATATGATACCTAAATCTTCATTTAACCAATATTTATTGAACACTTACTATTGGCCCCTAACTATGCTAGTTGGGGTGGCTGATATTAATCAAAGAATCACATGGGGGTGACAAATATATAATTAAAAGCCAACATTAGTGTTGTGAATAAACAAAGAATGTGCTGCAATTACAAATAAAAAATGAGTCAAGCACAGTGGTCCATGCCTGTAATCCCAGCAATTTGGGAGGCTGACGCAGGAGGATTCTATGAGACCAGGAGTTCAAAACTAGCCTGGACAACATAGTGAGAATTCCCATCTCTACAACAAATTTAAAAATTATCTGGGCGTGGTAGTCCATGTCTATAGTCCTATCAGTTTAGGAGGCTGAGGTGGGAGTATCACTTGAGCCCAGGAGTTAGAGGCTATAGTGGCCTATGATTGGGCCACTGCATTCCACCCTGAGTGACAGCATAAGACCCTGACTCTTAAAAAAAAAAAAATCAGGCCGGGCGCGGTGGCTCAAGCCTGTAATCCCAGCACTTTGGGAGGCCGAGGCGGGCGGATCACAAGGTCAGGAGATCGAGACCATCCTGGCTAACACGGTGAAACCCCGTCTCTACTAAAAATACAAAAAAAAACTAACCGGGCGAGGTGGCGGGCGCCTGTAGTCCCAGCTATTCGGGAGGCTGAGGCAGGAGAATGGCGTAAACCCAGGAGGCGGAGCTTGCAGTGAGCCGAGATCGCGCCACTGCACTCCAGCCTGGGGGACAGAGCAAGACTCCGTCTCAAAAAAAAAAAAAAAAAAAAAAAAAAAATCAATGGCCGGGTGCGGTGGCTCAAGCCTGTAATCCCAGCAATTTGGGAGGCCAAGATGGGCGGATTACGAGGTCAGGAGATCGAGACCATCCTGGCTAACATGGTGAAACCCCATCTCTACTAAAAAATACAAAAAACTAGCCGGGCGAGGTGGCGGGCGCCTGTAGTCCCAGCTACTCGGGAGGCTGAGGCAGGAGAATGGCGTGAACCTGGGAGGCGGAGCTTGCAGTGAGCTGAGATCCGGCCACTGCACTCCAGCCTGGGCGACAGAGCGAGACTCTGTCTCAAAAAAATAAACAAACAAACAAACAAACAAAAATCAAAACTGAGAAACATCTTTAGGGATAAGTCTCAAGGAAGGTCACTTAAGGAAGGGACATTTAGGAGAAAGCCAGGCCATATTGGACTAAAAAGTATTTTAGGAAGAGAGAACAGTTTGCACAAAGGTTCTAGGACTAGAAAACACCTAAGAATTTAAAGCAAGAGAGAGAAGAGTTGGGAGAGAGTGACTGCAGGTAAGACCAGGGAAGTCTTGGGGACCCAATCAGGCAGAAGTCTTAAGACGCATAAATCTGGAAGGTATCCATGATGGCCTAAAGCAGGACCAGCCCCAGAACCCATCACTGACCTCAAAGGAACCCTGTTCAGCTGCCCAAGTGAATATGTTTCTTAGGGTTTGTATGTTCATTTACCCTAGGAGCAAAGACACGTATTGAACACTACATGCCAGGCCACGAGAATGCGATAGTGAATTATGCGTAACTCCAGTCTTTAAGAAGCATCTCACCTACTGGTGGAAACTGTCCAAGAATCAGGATTACAATATAGTATAATAAGGTGTAACCATCAGATATCAAAGCTGGGAAGAGCATGGAGGCCTTCCTAGAGGTGGAAACATTTCAGCTGAGTCTTAAAACACATTTTGGAATTTGTAAAGAGGAAGAAGAGGCCATTCCAGGGAGAAGATGAAGATATTGATAGGCAATCACCTTTGGCTGTGATGCGGGTTCTCAATCTGTCGTACATTAGAATCTCCTGAGAAGCTTTGAGGATTTGGGATAGCCAAACTTCACCCTCAAGAGATTCTGATTTAATTTTCCTGGGTGTGGGGCCTAGAAGATTCTAAAGTGCAGCCATATTTGGGAACCCCTGCTCTAGTTAATCCTAAATTGCAATCAGAACCTTGAAAGAAGGCCAGGCATAGTGGATCATAACTGTAATCCCAGCACTTTGGGAGGCTGAGGCAGGAAGGTCACGAGGCTAGGAGTTTCAGACCAGCCTGGGCATCATAGCGACACCCCCATCTCTACAAAAAAACAAAAACAAAAAGTGTTTAATTACTGCAGTGTGGTGGTGCTTGCCTGTGGTCCCACCTACTTGGGAGGCTGAGGCAGGAGGATCACTTGAGTCCTGGAATTGAGAGACTGCAGTAAGCTATGATTGCACCACTGCACTGCAGCCAGGGTGACAGAGGAGATGCTATCTCTAAAAGAAACAAACAAAAAAAGAATCTTGGAAGACCTTACCCAATTGTCACCTAAGTAGCTTTGTCATTTTGCTATCAGGGTATTTGGGATCTGTCCCCCAAAGCTCAGAGCAGCCACAGCAGACCTCAGGACAAAGTAAGTGCCCCAGAAGCTTCAGGCTGGGCAAGAGAGGTGCCTGCTCAGCCATCTCCCCAGCCGTGATTAAGCAATCCTGGCTGGGGTGTGCACAGTGAAGGTAGCCAAGGCAAAGAATCAAGGGGGAGCAGAGTGGATGCAAAGGAGCAGTGTGCTGAGGGCCCAGGCCCAGCGCTGTCCCTCCAGGGTTCAGGTGCCCCACCTGAAGATGAAGCGCAGGCATCAATTTCCCCAACTTCAGACATTCAAGTTCCAGCTTCCTGATGTTGTTCTATTCATGCACTATTATTTCCTCACCATTTCTCCTGGCTTAATTAAATGTATTTCAAAAGGAAACTTTGTATCAAGTGGATATTTGGAAATGGAAAGCCAGTATCCTTTGTGCTAAATAGAAGCCACCTAAAGAGTCATATTAATTTTTTAAAATAATGTTATTAAAGTCTGGTTAGACACCATTGCTTACTAAAACCTCTGTGCCTGAAGCCTGTTCTTTGTTTTTTGTTTTTAATTTTCGTTTTTAGTGTGGAAAATATACATAATATAAAATTTACCAAACTATTTTTAATTGTACAGTTCAGTGGCATTAAGTACATTCACACTGTTATGCAACCAGCACCATCATCCATCTCCAGCACTTTCTTCATCCTCCCAAACTGAAACTCCATATCCATTCAATCACAACCCCACCACCACCACCATCCTCCTTCCAGCCCCTGGCAACCACCCCTCTACTTTCTGTCCCCATACTATCTTTGTTTTAAAGAGAGATTTAAAAGAGTTGGAGAGATGTTAAAGGCTTATTAGCACAAATGGAGACTCATTTTGACTTAGCTCTGATTGAAAGAGAGTGGGAAAGGCAGTACAGTTCACTCTCTGGGACTCAGTGTCACAATGTTACCCGATGCCTCTCAATGCATAAGTTGCAAATATTGCACAAATGATCCCTAGGTTTCTCTCCTAGATCTTTGGTCTTGCAGCAAGCACATGATTTAACATCTGGATCTAACATGGTGAGAAAGCAAGCAGGCAAGAGAACCCTCCCAGTGTCCAGGATTTCTTTCAATACTCCCAACAATGCTGAGAGATGGGGATTATTCCTATTTGACCAAAAGGAATGTAGAGCTCAGCAAGACAGTGACTTACCCAAAATGACACAATTAGCCCATCCCAGGACTCATGGATCCAATTACCATCCCCTGCTCTTCCCACCCCACTTTATTGATTTCCATAGGGCAAGCAACAGGAGAGGCAAAGCCAGAGGATATGAAGAATGACAGGGACCCTCAGCAAAGAGGCTGCTCTGTGGCTCTGCAAGCACAGGCAACACTCAGTAAGCGGACTCATAACAAGTTAATCAAAATAAATCGAAACGGCGCATGCCTGGGTAACACTCTTCCTGGTGCATAAATGGCGCCGTCACTGTCTAGCCATGGAGCCACCAAGCTGGCCCTTTAATGAATGCACACAGGAGACGCTGGCCACCCGACGATGTCCCCCTCTGCACATCCCTGGGGCCTGCTCAGCTCCTTCCCAGGCCTTCACACAGGCAAATGGCTGTGCATACTCACTCCGCATTTGAGCATTTCTGTCCCTGCAGGATTCTGATGCAAATGGATTTGACACACACACAGAGCACCTCCCTCCCAGCTGAGCTCCCCTGTTTGCTGATGGGTTTCAAGCATTCTCCCTGGACTGCTTACCTTCATCTTTTATGTTTGTTTAAATAACAGCCAGGTAGAGACCTTAGTTAAACATCTTCTGAGAAGCCAAGATGGGGAAGCATTTTGCTCCATGCCACCCCCTCTCCCTGACAGTTGATTGTGTGTTTGCAGTGGCTTCCAGATCAGTTCTTTGGCTGGTCTCCATTTATTTGTGAGGCTGGGATAGCTCCATATGAATAAAGCTTCCACATTAGTAGGAGTCTCATGTATCTCCAGCTGCGGGATGCAGCCAAGCCCCTGGCCTGACCCTTCAGCTGCCTGCATTTACTTGATCACCAATCACCTCCCCAGTGAAAGGCAGATTGTACATGCTGGCCTCAGAGTCATCACACACACAGACACCCCAAAAAAGAGTTTGACCATTTTCCTATTTTAAAAGCAATCTACCATTGCCTTCTATCTTCTTTGGGGACAGAGCTATTCCTTACTATAATGAAACTGACTTTTTAAAATGAGTCTGAGATCTAGGATTTGCGCAAAATGAGCTCACCATTAGGTGTTGACGGAATTGCTCTGTCAACCTGTTAGGCGATCAGGGTGGATGAATGTGGCCCTTGGGAGAAAGAACTAGAAATCAGGCCCAAGTCTGAAGGCTCTGGGTGCCTGGTACAGATGGGGCAACAGGCATCTCAGATGCCTACAGGCATCTGAGAGTTGAGGAGAACCACCTTCGCATATACTCCCAGAGGCTATGATGGTCACATAATTACATTCTGGAGGTCAAGAGCAGGGATCCTGAGGTTGGACAGATCAGAGATCCCCCTCCGGGGCCTCTCTGAGCCTCAGTTTTCTCAGCTACCTTCTAGAGGTGCAAAAATTGAAAAAAGAATCTACAGCAGGGCAAGGCAGCTCACATCTATAACCCCAGCACTTTGGGATACTAAAGCAGGGGAGTATCACTTGAGGCCAGGAGTTTGAGACTGGCCTGTCTCGCAAGAAATATTTAAAAATTATCTGGGCATGGTGATACATGCCTGTGGTCCCAGTTACTCAGGAGGCTAAGACAGGAAGATCACTTAAGCTCAGGAAGTCAAGGCTGTAGTGAGCCTGATTGTGTCACTGCACTCCAACCTGGGTGACAAAGGAAGATCCTGTCTTTAAAAAGTGAGAAATGAAAGAGAGAGGGGGAGGGAGAGAGAGAGAGAGAGAGAGAGAGACCATGCAAAACCCTTCTTAGTTCCTGACACATGATAACTGCTATGGCTGTTTGATGCCTTCCCTCGTCTCTCCCATTCTTTCTTGCTTGCTGAGAGTGCTCTGATTTTGTTCAGGGTGACTATGTGCCTGGTGCTCAGTCCAGCACCACAGGTCAGCTGCTGGAGAGTCCTTTCCCAGCCTACCCCCACAACTAAAGACAGTCATATGACTTAGATTTGACCAATGGCACCCAAGAGGAAGTGCTCTTTCCCAGTAAGCTCCTTCTCTTCCTACCTTTAATCTGGCAGCCATTTTGTGACCATTCTGCAAATGTCTAAGAATAAAGGGCCAATATACTGAAGAGAGCAGAAGAGAATACAGAAAGGGCCTGGGTCTTTGTTGATATGGGTGGACTCTTTGCCAAGCTGAAAGTGCTCTTCCACAGACCTCTCATTTTGGAATATGATTAAATGATTGCATTGCTTCAGCATGTTGTTGGAGTCTTCTATTGTATTCTGCTACTTGCAGCCCAAAGCATTCCTAGCCATGATTACTTCCCAGCCTGGGGCTCCAGGGAAAAACCACAGCAATACAGACTTGCAAAGGAAGACAACCTACATTCTTAGGATAATTATTTTCATGACTCAGTAGTTCCAGCTCCAAGATACCAGCTCCAAAACCCAGAAAAGTCCCCAGCCTGGGCTGTAATGAGTCACCTGAGGGTAGCTGAACAGGTGGGCAAGCTGTGGGCCTCTGTGTGGGAAGCTGGCCTCAAGCTCACCACTGTCTGCCCTGATGCTCTGAGCCAGTAACCTTGGCAAGTCACTTAACTCTACTATATGCCTTTTCTTTCTTCGATTGTAGAAGTGGGAATCATGACACCTACTTTACCACGTTGTTGATGAGAACCTTCTCCAGATAAGACCCCTTCTAAAACACAAATCAGGTGCCCTGCTGAACCCCTGAATTTATTCAGAAGACCCTCCACGGTCTAGCACCAGCCAACTTCCTGAGCCCCACCTCTGATCACTCACACATGCCACTGTAGCCCTGCTGAATGCGCCCTCTCCTCAATGCCCTCACAAATGCTGTTCCCCTGCCTGGAACACTTACTCCCCTGCCTTTCTCCTAGCTAGTCCCTGCTCAGTTTCAGCCTCAACTGAAAAGTCACTTCCTCCTGAAAGCTCTCCTGAACCCCACTCACACAAGCATGCACACACACACACACATGCAAGAATTCTAGAGGTGCAAGAATTGAAACCCACACACACACACCCTTTTAAAGGTGCTCTGCTCTAAGGTCCCTTCCCCTGAGCCACAGCTGCCTTCTCCACTGGCCGCTGAGCTGTAGAAGGACAGAGATGAGATCCTTCAGGCTCACCTTTGTACCTCTCACCTCTAGCACAGGCCTGACACAAAGTAGGCATTAATAGACAGGTATTTATTAAAGGAATGAACATTGCCTTGAAGAGTTTAGGGCAACTCCAGGCACTTGACTAGCACAAGATAAATTCATATCTACTGAGAAACAGCACAATGCAGTGCTTAAGTGCCCCTTGCAGGAGCAATCCTGCCTGGGTTTGAACTCCACCTGAGCCACTATTAGCTGTATGATCCTGGGTAGGTTACTTAACCTCTCTGGGCCTCAGATTCCTCATCTATAAATGAGAATCCTGATAATAACAACCTGACATAGTTGTGAGAATTAAAGAAGTTGATATGGGCACAGTGCTCAATGCCTGTGCTTTAAAAGGCAGAGGTGGAAGGATTGCTTGAGGCCAAGAGTTGGAGACCAGCCTGGGCAACATAGCAAGACCCCATCTCTACAAAAATAAAAATTAAAAAAAAATTAGCTGGGCATGATTGCACGTGCCTATAGTCCTAGCTACTTGGGAGGCTGAGACAGGAAGATAGCTTGAGCCCAGGAGTTCAAGGTTGCAGTAAGCTATGATTGCACCATTGCACTCCAACCTGGACAACACAGTGTCTCAAAACAAGAAAAAAAGTTGATAAAAAGGAAGCACCTGGTACACGATGAGGACTAACTATTATTATTATCAAAGCAATGACTAGGCTAGAGATGTCCAAAATGAGGTCTGGAGCAGGCCAGCCCACTGGGGACACCTTCCTGCAGGTTTTCTCCCTTATCTACCTCCACCAATGCCCGTTTCGGCCCCCTCTCCGATCAGTACCTCCACCTATCCAAGACTTGCCCTCCAACCGCTCCCCAGCCAGCCTCCCCATCCACCAGTGGTCACAGACGCACTCGCCTGATTGATAAAGTCCCTATCTGGTCATTTACGATCTGGCCGCTGAAGAGGCAGCTCCTGCCAGCTCGAAAAGCAATTAATCTGCAAACAAGCTGGGCAACAGCAGGCCTGGGCATTGCAGTCTCGGGCTGAGGCTGCTCCGGAGAGCAGATAAGGCTGTAGTCGGCTATTTATTGTACATTTTAATTAAGTGCTTGTTAACGACAGTTATTTTAACAGTCATAAAATTACTGTTGTAATGCATTTTGTTGGAGGGAGAATGGAGGGGCCGCAGGACTTTATGAAAGCAACCACAGATTGCCTTCACTTTAAATCAAAGAATAAATTCTGAAGAGAAGGGACGGTGCTGTGGTCCAGGCCCAGACGCTAATGGTTATTTAATGTGCTCATCAGTGTTTGTAAGTCCCGAGCATACGGCGCGGACACAACAGCCTCCAAACCCTCTTTAACACTTATTTGAGATGACAGGAAAAATGAAACCGTTTGTGCTTTCAATGGAAAAGCAATCATTGGTACATTATATTCGCCTTGCCCTATCATGCTAATGCATGGTAAAAATGTCACCAAATGTATTTAAGGGCCTGATGGACTGTTAACGTTGGATTCCTGGTACTGGACTGATTAATAAAAATCTTCAATTTGTATGTAAATGCAGCGAAGCCTCATATCATCCGCATACCTGCACCCAGGGAAAATAATAAACTGAAGTTTAATGCAGCAATTATCAGCATTTATGGAACTCTTAAAGCGGTGGCAGTGCTTGGAAGCAGGCATGGAGGGAGGTGCTGGGGATGGGTGAAGATGCTGCCTTTGGGATGTATGGGCTTCTCCTGAGGACCGGCATTGGCTAAGCTGGTCACATCACACCGTGCTGTCATCTGAGGAGGGAGCCAAGTAGCGCGGCCCTGGATGGTGAGCTAGAGTGGGTGGCAGAGAGACGTTCCCGGAGGCGGCTCCTCTCCAGCTAACGTCTCAGACCTCCTTGGAACACCGGGGCATGTGCCTGTGACTCTCCTTGCTCTGATTTGGAGGAACCTCACTGAGTGGTCAGCCCACCTGCTGGGCCAAGACACATGTGCAATAAGGAGACACATTGCTTGCTTGAAGGGACTCACTATCTTGGTACAAATGGCAACGGTGACAAGCCATTTACTGTGTTGCTGTGCGTCAGGCCCAGAGCTAAGGACTTTACATATTATCTAATCCTCATAATTCTCTGTGCCAGGGACTGGCTCACTCTTCACCAAACCCACTTCCTTTTCCACCCAGCCACACAGCTGAACTACATTTCCCAGAGTCCCTTGCAGTTAAGTATGGTCCTGTGCTTTAGTTCAGGCTGACAGAGAAAGAGACACCTAGATGAGATTTGATTTGCAAGTATTTTGTTGGGGTCAGGGGAGAGCAGGAGAAAGCAGGGAGAGCTTTCAGGCTACCTGAAGTTTGACTCCTGGAGGAGCAAAGCAGGGGGAGAAGAGGGTTGCGTAGCAGAAGCCTCAGACTGCATCACAATTCCAAGAAAGTTTCTGCCAGCCCAGTGGGGAGTCTTTGCACCAGAGCTGCCCATTGAAGGAGTCCCAATTCTTGGTGGGAGCAGCCAGGGAGAAGCAGGGCCTCCCTTCACATGAAAGTGATGGTAAATCCAGGGTGATGGCAGCTGGGGCTGCCAGTCGGTCACACTCCCCATGGCAGGAGATCTGAGAGGCTGGTTTTCATAGCTGAGGCCCAGTCAATGGAATGTGCAGAGGACTGATGTGCACCCCGTCTAGGCCTGGCCCATGCAACCTCCCACAGGTGGTCCTCAAGCTCATTCTGCCTCCTCTTCCAGATGCAGGCAAGGTGAGGAACTTAGAAGCTTGTGTGTTGAAGAACCAGAGATGGAAGAAGTTGTACCCACAGCATGAAGAACAGCTACCCACTTACCAGAAACAGCTTCTATTGTGTTCAGCCATTGAGACTGATGGCCTTTCTGTTACAGCAGCTAAGCATTAGCCTAACTGATATCACATATGCATAAAGCAAGTATTCTGGTCTCTGTTTTTTCAGGTAAGAAAAGTAAATCCAAACAGGTAAGTGACTTACCAAAGTAATAGACTCGGATGTGGCGCAGCTGGGATTCCAGCACAGGACTATCTGACTCTGGACACTGTTTCCCTCCTGATTGTCCAAAGACACATAAACCAACACAAACATGCTTTTCCCACCCCTGTGCCTTCCATAACATTGCACTGGTGTACTCTCCTCTCTCCAAGAAAAAGTGAGTTTCTAATGGGGCTTCTGGAGGGTAGGAGTCAGTGATCTGGATTAGTAAGGCAAGAGTGACAGGTACATATTTGGGGTGGCAGAGCCGGTCCCCACTTGCTCCTCTCTGCGGTTCATGACTGCCCTACAATGACACCAGCCTCCCAGGCCATAGCCAGTATCTGAAAACCTCATGAGTATAAATTGTTCAATTATCTTGGAATACAATTAGATAATATCTATTAGTATTTTTAATGTGGGTTCTCTTTTAGTCAAGATTTCTTTTCTAAAAACTTATCCCATGGACATGCCAACGGCAGAGTACAACAAATGTTTCTAAACAGACTTACTGCCCACTGTTTATAGCAGCAAAATACTAGATGTAACATAATGGTCGATCGATAGGGTCCGAGTTACGTGAAGCATTGTGTGTTCTCTTACTGACACACAGGGCATCTACTAAGAAAAAGGGGATAGAACTGTATGGACTATACGGAAAAATACATATTACATGGAAAAAAGTTACAGAATATTAATATAACATTATATTAGTCCATTTTCACACTGCTATAAAAACATACCCAAGACTGGATAATTTATAAAGAAAGGAGGTTTGGGCCAGGCGCGGTGGCCCACACCTGTAATCCCAGCATTTTGGGAGACCAAGGTGGGTGGATCACAAGGTCAGGAGATCAAGACCATCCTGGCTAACATGGTGAAAAAATACAAAAAATTTAGCCGAGCATGGTGGCGGGTGCCTGTAGTCCCAGCTACTTGGGAGGCTGAGGCAGGAGAGTGGTCTGAACCTGGGAGGCAGAGCTTGCAGTGAGCTGAGATTGCACCACTGCATACTAGCCTGGGCAACAGAACAAGAATCCATCCCAAAACAAATTAAAAAAAAAAAAAAAAAAAAAAAAGGAGGTTTGACTCACAGTTCCACATGACTGAGGAGGCCTCCGGAAACTTACAATCATGCCAGAAGGTGAAGGAGAAGCAAGTACCTTCTTCACAAGGCAGCAGGAGAGAGAGAGGGAGCAGGCGGAAATGCCATTTTTAAACCATCAGATCTCCTGAGAACTCCCTCACTATTACAAAAACAACATGGGGAAAACTGTGCCCGTGATCTAATCACCTCCCAGCAGGTCCCTCCCTCGACACCTAGGGACTGCAGTTCAGGTTACAATTCAAGATGAGATTTGGGTGGGGACACAGAGCCAGACCATATCCAATGTGATTCCAAAAATTGTTATCTTTGCTAAAGTGTGGAAAGGTGCTCATCAAACAATTAAGAATGGTTACGGCTGACGGGGGAGGGACCTGATATCTAAAAGAACTATCATTTCCTGTGCTATAAATCATGATGTCACTACTGTTAACAATAAGCAAGAATCACTGCTATAATCAGAATGACATTTAAAAGTCATTTTTTAAGTCTCCTAAGTAGACACCATGACCCCAAGAAGTGCAGTGAAGGAACGCAAGGGAGATAGGGAAGAAAACCTAGAAAAGTGGATAATGGTCCCCATCTCACTGGGGAACTCCTGAGACAGTGTGTAGAACATATCTCAGAGCACCCCATCAAGGGGCAAGGAAGTTGGGGTATTCCTCCAGCATCTCCTATTTCTCAGGGGTTGGGGGTTACTCCTGGAGGTCTTAGCAACATGCCAGACTGACCCCAAAGACTGAACAGATGCCAGAAAGAATCCTTGGTCTGGGTGCTCCAACTAGGAAGCCATTGTCTGTGCAATTGTCTACAGAGGCAGTAGGGGACCTCTGGCGTGGACACTGAGGCCATGTGTTTTTGCAACAATTTGCTTCTCATGCACTCTACCGTGCCTGTCCCATACAGTGCTTAACCCATGCTGGTAACCCAGGAAACATGATGTGAGTCCAACTAAATATGTATCAGATATATACATATAATATAGACACACTTCAACTAAACTAGCAACTCCCCTCTACCCCTCAAATATGAGGAGGCTTTTCTTTAATCCTTTCTCTCAAGTCTCAATAACATCCAGGACTCCAAAACAAAGACATAATAATATAATTGAAAAAGCCAATGACTACGTTTGGGGAGCTGTCATGTTCTGAATACTTTATATATAGAAGTGAGTCCAGTCCTTCCAGCCTGACTGTGAGGTGCGCACTGTCAGCAGTGGCTGTGGTCTTGCCAGTCGGTCACACCTGACAGGCAGGCTGAGCACACATGTAGGGTCTGAGCAGAGCAGGATCTGGGATCACTGAGAATTAGAGAGGAAAATTAAAGCATTTGATAGACACTCTTTCAAAAGTCATCGAAGTAGGCCTTTGGGGGAAACATCGGCTCTCGCTGAACCCCCTGACACTTTACATAGCAGTTGTGTGCTGAATTGCATTCCTGTATGTTTTAAGGCACCCACTATTCTCAGAGCTGGGCCTCTAAAGATCTATACAGGGTAGGTGTTGGCCCACCTCTTACTCCAGCCATGGCTGTGGTGGGTGGTCAGTCCCATACAGCAGGGGTCCCCAATCCCTGGGCCAGGGACCAGTACCAGTCCCTGGCCTGTTAGAAACTGAGGGTCACACAGTAGGAGGTGAGTGGTGGGCTAGCAAGCAAAGCTTCACTGTATTTACAGATGCTTCCCAATACTTGCATTACCACTTTAGCTCCACCTCCTGTCAGATAAGCTGCAGCAAGAGAATCTCATAGAAGCATAAACAGTATGTGAATTGCACTTGTGAGGGATCTAGACTGCATGCTTCTTATGAGAATCTAATGCCTGATGATCTGGCACTGTCTCCCTGCACCCCTAGATGGGACTGTCTAGTTGCAGGAAAACAAGCTCAGGGCTCCCACTGATTCTACATTATGGCAAGTTGTATAATTATTTCGTTATCTATTACAATGTAACAATAATAGAAATAAAGTGCACAATAAATGTAATGGGCTTGAATCATCCCCAAACCATTCCCCATTCCCAGTCCATGGAAAAACTGTCTTCCATGAAACTGGTCTCTGGTGCTTAAAGGTTGGGGATCACTATCACCATATGGGCTTTGACCAGCTTCTTGGAGCCACAGGTAGACACCCTCTTGCCTTCACTCCACCATATTCATCTTGCTTCCTGTCCCAGGGCTTCTGTGACACCATGAGACTTTTCAGGCCTGTAGAAACCCACTCAGCATTCACCAGTGCACCCCAAGAATATAAGGGGGTTAATGCCTGTGGGACTGCCTTGACCAACAGGGGTGGAAACTGATGGGAAAACACTTCCGCTTTCATCTCCTGGGTGGGCAGTCCTGAGATGCATTTCTGCTGCACCTCCTGCCCATGCCCCAGCACTCCCGCCCCAGCCTGCACTCCTGGCCCCTGGGATTTTCCCAAATAAATTACCTGAGCAGCAGCCTTTGCCTTGGCATCTGCTTTTGAAGGAGTCCAGGCTAAGACAAGGTTTTAATCAGAAATCATCAGAGTTCTAGATGGGCCAGAGGTCTGAACTAAGGTTTTTAAGTAAGAAATAGAAATAGCTTGGCAGAGAGAAATGGGATAAGGAACCCTGGAAAGACAGGGAGAAAAATTAAGCTGAAAGAGACAGAAAGAAGAGGAGAGAAAAAAAAAGAAACCTCAATTTGCCAGTGAGCTCACTGCTTGCCTCTGTTTCGAAGTTCCAAATTGCCTTCACTTTCTCAGAATTCCAATCAGGGCTCCTCCAGAGGAAGCAATTTCTGCCGGAACATGGTCTCCCACCTGCTGACCTGGGAGAATAGCTCAAAACTTTAGCTAAAAGAATCCCAGCAGACATTAGCAAGTCAGCTAGAGAAAGGATCCACAAGTGATGGTGCCGTTATCTTCACCTGCCCCTAATGAGAAGGTGGCCGGGCCATCTGCGGGAAGCTCCATGACAGGGGAAGAGGGAATCAGGGCTCCACAGCAACACACACGCATGAACCAACGAGGCTGCGCCAAAAACACACGGGATTCCCCTTTCTCCCAACACTGCACAGACAATTACAAAATAAGACTTTTCCTCCACATTTTCAAAATTAATCAGTTTCAAAGACCTCCTGGCTGCCTGAGCCACCAGCACTATCCGACTTCCTCACACTCACCTTCTTCTCAGCGGGGAAGTGAGAACAGGTGTTGGTCATTCACCCCCGACTCCCAGAAGGAGGCAGTGGTCACTGCTAACGTCACTGCACCACAAGGTCAGGGCATAAGCAAGAGATGGAGCTGCTGAGTGGGGTAACCACAGTCCCCCCCAAAAAACAACAAAAGGACTTAAGGAAAACTGAGTCCCCGTCACCTCTCTTTCCTGCGGCAGAAAGAAGGGAACTCTTTTTTTTTTTTTTTTTTTTTACAGGGTCTCACTCTGTTGCCCAGACTGGAGTTCAGTGGCATGATCACAGCTCACTGCAGTCTCGATCTCATGGGCTCAAGCCATCCTCGTACCTCAGCCTCCCAAGTAGATGGGACTACAGGGATGGGCAACCCCACAATATTTTTATTGTGGTAAAATACATGTAACATAAAATTTATCATCTTCATCATTTTGCAGTGTACAGTTTAACAGTATTAAGTCCATTCACATTATGTGGCCATCACCACCATCCATCTCTAGAACATTTTCATCCTCCCAAACTAATGAGCACTAACTCCCCATGCCCCTCTCCTCTAAGCCCCTGGTGGCCACCATTCTGCTTTCTGTCTCTATGAGTTTGACTACTCTAAGAAACCTCATATAAGCGGAATTACACCGTACGTGTTTTTTTCCCTCTGGCTTATTCCATTTAGCATTCATCCATGTTGCAGCAAGTGTCAGAATTTTCTTTCTTTTTTAAGCTAAATAATATTGCATTGTACGGAATATCTCATTTTCTTTATCCATTCATCTGTTGAGGGACACCTGGGTCATGTCCTCTTTTTAGCTACTGTGAATCATACTTCTATGAACATGGTTGTTCAAATGTCTCTTTGAGACTCTACTTTGCGTTTTTTTCAGGTACATATGGAAGAAACATTTTTGTAACTTCAAGTGGCCCCACAACAAGCCTGAGAGAAGAAGGCAGGATAGTAGTTACGGACACAGATTTTACAGTCAAACAGAACTGGTTTCAAATCCTGATTCTACCTCTAACTCTGCATAGAACAAAATAATTAACACCTGTTGGGCACTCAGCATACGTCAAATGTTCTTCTAACCTCTTCTACTTATGTTAGCAGAGGTTAATCTGCACAACAATTCTAGAAAATAGGTACTAGTCTTAATCTTATTTTACAGAGGAAGAAAGTGCATAACAGTTAAACAGTTTACTTGGATTCGAGTAAGTGGTAGAACCAAGATTTGAATTCAGTCTGGTTCCAATAACCATGTGACGATAACAATCATGATAATGATAATGATGGTAACAATAAATGAAGAAGTGGAGGAGGAGGAAACAGACACTTATTAGCACTTAATCCAAGTCAGGCTCTGTTAGAGTATCTAAATGAATTAACTCATTTAAATCTAACTCCTCTCTCAATTAACTCATTTAAACCTAACTACTCTCTCAGGTAAGTGTACTATTTTCCTTGTTTTACTCACAAGGAAACTGAATCTCCAAATGGCTCCATACCGTGTCCAAAGTCACATGGTGACCAAGAAAAGGATCCAAGATTTGAACCTGGATCCTCTGTTAGCCAAGTCCCCCTTTGTTCACTTCATCAGCCATCTCTGCTTGAATTTCTCTGTACAGAGTGAGGACAGGCTTGGAGGCAAAGAGCGTTCATTTTCTCTACTCTTCTGCTGTATTTTTTGACCAGAGCAGATGTTTCAGGGACCTCTGGCAGAGACAATAAAATGTGGCATGTGGGAAGGAGGAAGTAGAAGCACCACGCAGGTTGCAGATGAGGAACAGATTTAGGGGCAACCACAGAATGTGGGAAAAGGAGAGAAGAGAGGGAGGGGATTTGGGGAAGTGTCTCTCTGAATCACAAATGGATCTACATAAAGTGCTTTCAAAGTCAGGAGTAAAGATTAGAATCTTTTTAAAATGGGACTGGTGCGTTGGCGGCTCACACCTGTAATCCTACCACTTTGGGAAGCCAAGGTGGGAAGACCACTTGAGCCCAGGAGTTCGAGGCCAACCTGGGCAACATAAGGAGAACCCATCTCTACAAAAAAATTAAAAGTTACCCGAGCATAGCGGTGTGCACGTAGACCCAGCTACTCAGAAGGCTGAGGTAGGAGGATCACTTGAGCCCAGGAGCAGAGGCTCCCATGAGTGGTGATCATGCCACTGCACTCCAGCCTGGGTGACAGAGTGAGACCCTGTTTCAAAAACAATAAAATTACAGTTTTTACTTTGGACTCTATTTTTTCTAAATACAACATGAAGGTAATACTGGGCCACATAAGACCCCAAGTTATATTTGGGTGAAACCAGTTGAATGATAAGATTTGTTGCACACTGTCTATGTGCCAGGCATTGGTTTATGGCAATACGGGAAACAGAGATGTTCCTGTATCAGGGCTGCCCCTGCGCAGACCAAGAAGCCCATCAGAGGGGCGGGCTGACAGCAGGAAATGAGACTGATTAGAAATACTTGGGGTTTTGAGGGTATTACCATTTCTTTCTATTTTTCTTTTTTTTTGAGATGGAATCTCGCTCTATCGCCCAGGCTGGAGTGCAGTGGTGCCATCTCAGCTCATTGCATCCTCTGCTTCCCAGCTTCAAGCCATTCTCGTGCCTCGGCCTCTTGGGTGGCTGGGACTACAGGTGTGCACCACCAGCCCAGCTAATTTTTGTATTTCTTTTAGAGATAGGGTTTTGCCATGTTGGCTGGGCTGGTCTCAAACTCCTGGCCTCAAGTGATCTGCCCACCTTGGCCTCCCAAAGTGCTGGGATTACAGGCGTGAGCTACCATACCTGGCCTTCTTTCTATTTTTCTTTTTTACAAACCACGTGACCTTTCTTTGGTTGTGGGTGTGTGTCCTCTGGGCCTCTCCTCTGCCCTCATCAATTCCACGTGGCCTGGTTCTCTCTCCCTCCTTTTCCAACCCCTTCACACTCCTGTTGTCCTTCCACTGTGCTGTTCCAATCCTGATGGAAAGTGCAGCATCAGCCCCTTCTCAAGGCGTGACAAGGAGTCTTGCATCCCAGTCCAGGCTTCCCTGGTTCACTGCAGACCTCTGGGCTCCCAAGTTGCCTCCAGAAGAGACTCGTGTTTCTGATCAGTCCATAGTATCAGTGCAACAAAATGACTGCTGGTTACCTCCAAATTCCACTCTCTCTCTTCTTATCTCTCCTCTTACCCAGTGGACTCCAGTCTTTCAAAAAATGTTTTTATTTTCTAATAGCACACACTGTTTTTCTCTGAATTAAAAATATTTACATTTACATCAGGCAAAAATGGGAAAGTACAGAAAAGGACAAAGAAAATTACCATCACTCAAACCTCTCTGCCCAGGAATCATCATCATTAGTGCCATCCTGGGGGTGCAACCCTGCAAGAATCCCCATTTTACAGATGTGGAAACGGGCATGCAGGGGGGTAAGTAACTTCCCAAACGTCACCGGCATAGAAAGGGGCAGGGCCAGGATCCAGGCCTGTCTGATTTCAAAGCTCCTGCTCTGCACATCTCTATACCCTCATCCTTTCCTGTCTCTCCAGGGCTCCAACCACTGGGACCTGGTTTCTTGTGTGGCACAGATAGAGCAGGTACAGAGAGACAGGCTGAAGCCTCCATCTGGCAGGGCTGTCCATCAAAAGAGCAACTGGGTACGTGCCCTCAGCTCACGGGAACACACCCCTACTCTGGATGACCATTCACCAAAGAGGTATGAGACACTCTCCTTCGTCTTCACCCACAGAGCACCTCCTACCCAGGCCTCAAGGCAACATGAGAAAAAACCATTTCCCAATGGCTGATACTGTTTATACATTTGTTTTCTCCCAGTCTCAGATCCTTTGGAGGCAGAGAGCGAGTCTAAGGAAAAGACTCTGGAAACCTGTAAAGACAGGTTGCTAGGAGGCTCTGCCTTCTCCCTTTTGCAGAACTTAGAAAAGTGCCTCAGCACTAATCACAGCAGCCATCCTGGCCATTGGTCATAAGCAAATGACTCCAAAGGCACCAGGCACACATCTTTCCATAAAAGCACTCTGCTGACTGGGGGATCATGGCCAGACTGCTCTGAACACTACCAGGTGCCCTGACACAATCTTCTATTTCTCCCTGGGCTACCCAGAGTGACCCCATCCTTCCCACAACAATTTTACATTAAGGAGCTTATTTATGAGGACCTTAGGGAGATATGTATATGACTTACACATATATTTAGAAAGAGAGATGGACAGAGACAGAGAGAGACAGAGACAAAGAAACAGAGAACATAAATACACACACACAGACACACACACATTAACAGCCCCTATCTTTGTCTACGAAACGTCATTACTGTGATGTCCTGTTTGGTGCCTGTTTGCGCCGCTTCACGGTGAACTCTGTGAGGACAGACATGGTGTGTGGACTGCCCCTTGCTGCAGCCTCAGTCTCTAGCCCAGAGATCGCACAGAGTCATGCGGGAACGAGGGAGCCTTCAATCTGCCTTGCCTCCATGTACTCTCCTCTCCTCCCCAATGCTTCAATCATTTTGTCCTTGCCTCACCACAGCCAAACATTCTGCTCAGTCTCCCATCAACATACACCACAAAACGTACTGACCACAGCTAGCCTGGTACCTGCCTTTAGGGAACTTACAGTCCCCAAAGCTGGGGACTAGCTAGGGAGACAGAATTAAAAATATTCAGCCAAATATTAACCCCCTAACGTCTGAGTAGATAAATTTGCTGGGCCTCTTGGTCACAAAGAAACAGAAACTCACCTCAAACAGACTGAAGCAAATAAGGAAACCATGTAGATTTCAGGCATGGCTAGATCTAGGCCCTCTAGCACTGTGTAATAATGTCATCAGGCTCATTCTTTCCTCCCCAACCCCTCCTCATGTCTCAGGTCTGCCTTTCTGTGTGTTCTTTTCACCATCTTACTCAATGTCTGCCCTGCAGTGATGAGATAGCCATCCTCAGCTCCATGCCGTATCCCCGCGTTCAGCCAGTCCTACCAGGAAAGGAGTCTCCTTTGCCCAGTGGTTTCAGAGTAAAACACAACAGCAGCAACAGAGATGAGCATCATGGGACTCATTTGAGTCTCGTGGTCAATTTTGAACCCATGACTGTGTCTTGTGACACCAAGTATGCCTAGTATGCTTCTTACCAAGGCCTGGGCCACACCCTCACTGCTGAAGCCTGCCATCCAAAACAAGACCTGAGGCTGAGAAAGATTCGGTTCCTCAAGAAGGTGGGGACGCTGTGCTCACAAGTGGGAAGGGAAGTGCTGTTTGTGTAGTATACACAGTCAATGTCCACTAGGGCAGGTATCAGCCAGCCCAGCATCCACACTTCACTACCCTTTATTCTTTCTCCATGCTTTATGGTATCTGACATTGACAAGCACATTGAAAAAGTGGAGACAGGGGTGTTATGAGGCTCATGTTATGGGTAGAAGATTTGGGCCTCTGTCTGCAGATGCCCTGGGTTCTGGGGCTGTGCCTGGAACACAGGGCTCCCTGAGATGCTGGGAGCATCCTTGTGGACAAGTCCAGAATTTGCATTTTGCAGGGGTCTCAGATCCTCAGCAGCAGTCTGTGGGCCTCAGCTGTTCCTGATGCAGTGGCTGACCTTCAAAGCACAACAGAGATGACCTGGGATCATAGCCCGATGACCCGATCCAGGTCACCAGCTCATCCGGCTCCCCAAAGCCACCCCAGCCAGCAACCCAGCCAGGCCCTGTGTGAGAGGTTAAACTTTCCTCCCCGGGGGACTTGAATTACAAGAGCCTAGCACTCGGACACCCTCTCCTTTCAAAGCACTCTTCCTTCCTTCCTTCTGGTTAGCACAATGGAGAAAGCCCCATTATCATTAATCACCCAGGGGCCTCCAGGGATGGGAACTGCAAGATTTCTAAGCCATGAAAAGCCCACATCAAAAGCGACTGCTCCACTCGATCCTGATTTGCTCTCACTGAAGCTCCAGGGCTAGGTTGAGAACTTGTAAGATGCAAAGAAATGAGGGTGAAGGGGAAGGGGCAGGGGAAACAGAGGCCGTCCTCATTGTTTAGACACCAAGGGTGTTTTTGCAAGGCAGCTGCTTTGTTCCCCACCCCAGAAGAGATGGTGGGAGGTTTCTTCTTTTCTAGAAACCTGAACAATCTGAGAGGGCCAATTATGTGATTGGCAGAGCCTGGTGTGAAATGAAAATGTGGGGCCCCTTGTTCAAAAATTATGACGACCTTTAAGACAGCAACAGCAGAGCATTAGCACATGCACAGGTGTGCACGCTCACGAGGCCAGCCCTGCTCAACCGCTATTTCCAAGCTTACGAATATGATGTCCTCAAACTGGCTTTCCCTGGGCTGTCTCCTGTACTGCCTCCCTCCCCAAGCACTCATTTTCCCATCCTCTCATTTTATTCTTTTCATTTCCTTATCATGCTCTGAAAAAAAGAATTTTTTTTAAATTTTTTTTTTGAGACGGAGTTTCACTATTTTTGCCCAGGCTGGAGTGCACTGATACAGTCTCTGCTCACTGCAACCTCCACCTCCCAGGTTCAAGTGATTCTCCTGCCTCAGCCTCCCAAGTCGCTGGGACTACAGGCATCCACCACCATGCACAGCTACTTTTTTATATTTTTAGTACAGATGGGGTTTCACCAAGTTGGTCAGGCTGGTCTCGAACTCCTGACCTTCGGTGATCCACCCACCTCAGCCTCCCAAAGTGCTGGGATTACAGGTGTGAGCCACCGCGCCTAGCCTGAAAATATTTTTTTAATTTGCTCATGTTCATGTTTATATCCCCAGGAGAAGGTAAACTCAGAGAGGGCAGGGACCTGACCAGCCTTGTATGCTACTTTGTCCCCAGTGCCCAGCACATGGCTGGCCACACACAGCGTGCTCAGTCAGCGTTCGGCGAGTGAGTGAGTGGATGATCCACTTGATCATCCATGGCGGATTCTGGGGCTGTTGGGAGGCGTACGTGCCATGCCTGCACGCTTCCCTCAGTGGTAGTTTCTGCACCGGCCCCACTGTTCTTAGCTGACAGCATTGCCTCACAGTTCTAACAGTGACACCATGATGCCCTCACGGTTTGCCCTTTCAGCTCACTTCACAGGAAGAGGATATCCTGCAGAAATTAAAGAAAGGTGGGATGTTCAACAAAACCCCATAAATAAGCTCCTGGCATGCCTTGATGACTCGGCCTTCCACAGGGTCCAAACGTCATGTTTTATATCCAGTCGATGGCCAGAAACGAGAGAAATCACTTAAAAAATGCCCAACCCTCCATTTCACTCCCCTACCCCACTGCTCAACACACTGAAAAGCCTCCAGCAAACTGATTGGCAGATGTATCCCCTCTGACCCAGGGGTTTCACTTCTAGGGACACGCCAATCAGAAATGCACCCATCCACCCTCTGAAAGTCATGCACCAGAATGCTCCTAGCAGCGTTACTCACAAAAACTACCCAAATGCCCCTCAGTGGTAGAATAGATAAGATAAACTGTAAGTGGAACACTATGTGGTAATAAAAATAAACAATCTACAACCGTGTGCAACAATATGGATAAATCACAAACATAACATCGAGCCAAAGATGCCAGAAATGAAAGAATGCATACCTCTTGATTTCATTTTCATAAAGTACAAAAATAGGCAACATGAATCTCTGTTGTTGGAGGTGGGGCTAGCAGCTACCTTTGGGGGTGAGGGAGTGACCACAAGGGGCTTCTGAGGGGTGTTATCATCTGTGTTGAAGGCTGCGTGATGATTCCATGGGTGTTTTCAGTTTGTGAAAATGAATGCATTCTCCACTCTTTTTTTTTTTTTTTTTTTTTTGGATACAGGGTCTGGCTTAGCTGCCCAGGCTGAAGTGCAGTGGTGTGATCACAGCTCATTGCAGCCTTGACTTTCCAGCTTCAAGAGATCCCCCCACCTCAGCCTCCCAAGCACAGGCAAGTGCCACCACACCTAGCTAAGTTTTTGATTTTTGGTAGAGACAGGGTCTCACTATGTTGCCCAGGCTGGTCTCTAACTCCTGAGCTTAAGCTACCCTCGTGCCTCAGCCTCCTAAAGCACTGGGGTTCTAGACATGAGCCACTGTGCCCAGCCCATCCTATGCTTTTGATACACATGCGTTCTTCAATAAGAAGTTTAAATTTTTGTTGAAAAAGAGAAAACTCTAAATGTCCAGCAAGGCACAAGTTATACATGTTAACAGAGCACCATGATTAAGAATGGGGTGCCTCTGGGGCTGAATTTTTGAGAATGAACTTTGACTCTGACACTTACTAGCTGTGTGACTTCAGACAAGTTATTTAACCTCTCTGTGCCTCAGTTTTCTTCATCTACAAAATGGGAGAAACAACGGTCCCTGCCTCATAAGGTTGTTTTGAGATTTAAGCTTGGAAATATTTCTAAAAGGCTTAAAATTGCACCTGGAACATGGTGTTATGTACCTGTGAGCTTTTATCAATGGGGGAATAGGATGGTGGAGGTAGTACTATATCCATTCATAATAATAAATGGAAAAGATGCCTTTAAAATATGTTTAAGTCCGAGCGCAGTGGCTCACGCCTGTAATCCCAGCACTTTTGGAGGCTGAGGTGGGAGGATCACTTGAGATCGGGAGTTTGAGACCAGCCTGGCCAACATGGTGAAACTCCGTCTCTACTGAAAATACAAAAATTAGGCGGGCATGGTGACGCACACCTGTAATCCCAGCTACTTGGGAGGCTGAGGCAAGAGAATCGCTTGAACCAGGGAAGCAGAGGTTACAGCGAGCCGAGATCATGCCACTGCACTCCAGTCTGGGTGACAGAGCAAGATACATACATATACACACACACACACACATATGTGTGTGTGTATATATATGTGTGTGTGTATGTGTATATATGTGTGTGTATATATATGTATACGTGTGTGTGGGTGTGTGTATATATATACACATATGTATGTGTGTATATATATACACATATATATGTGTGTATATATATACACATATATATACACACACACACGCACACACACATTCCCTTAATCAGATGCATATATATATATAAAACGTTAAATATATGATTATGTGCCTATGCACTTAATTATGTGTTCTAAGAGCTTTACATGTGTGAAGTAATGTCATTCTTCTCATAGCATTTTATAGATGGGGAAACAGAAGCACAGTGAGGCCAAGTCACTTCCCCAAGGCCCCCCAGAGACTGAGAAGCAGAGCTGGGATTTGAGTACATACCCTTAACCAACAGGTTCGCTTGTGGTGGATCCTGGATTCTACTCCACACCCAGGTCTTGATCACACGTGGAACTGGGGATGGAGGGAAATAAAGGATTCATGCTGGCACCTGATGAGCCAATAAAACAATTCTCCCAACCAAGAAGTAGATTTAATACAGAGAGAGACACAAGCTGCCGTAGAGGGACGCTGCCGAAAAGGTGAATCCATGAGCTGGGAAGAAGCAGGAAAATGTTACCCAATTAAGATTTTACTTTCAGGAGCAAATCCCCAAATGCAGATGGCATAGACTGGCAAGAACACTGCAAGAGCCTGGCTTTTGTTTTGGTTGGTTTATTTTTCTCTTCTTTTTCCTCAAAGCTGCAAAGAACCAGGGAAAGGGAAGGTTAGAACCCACACATATCCCAGCATGCCAGCCTGTGCCCTGCCGAGCAACTTGACTTGTCTACTGCTTCTAAACAGCTGGAAAAATGTCAACCTGTCATCAGTGATTAAAGGGGGATTTTCCAAAGGTTTCAAAAGTATTGCAGAATTCAAGGCCTTACTCCTCTTGCAGAAAATAAATCCAAGCAGCATTCCCTTAACCGGATGCATCATGGGACCTGATCTCCTTATCCGTTTTCCTCTCCAGGTTTTGATGGTGGTATAAGACACGCTAGGCCCTTGATGTGGCTTCCTTTGTGGCCTCAGGGAAGTCTCTTTGGCTGCTTCAACACAACCAAGAAGCAAGGGAGCCAGCCTTAGGCCCGGTGTTCCACCAGAATGCCTGTAGCTCTGTGATGCAAAGATTGGTGGGCACATTAGCTCTCCCGGGCAGATTTGCAAAGCTCCTGATGATCAGAAGTTTGCCATGTCTTATGTCCACTTCTATAAGCAGGACCAATTACATAATCTGTGAGACCCAGTGCAAAATAAAACTGCAAGGCACTAGTTCGAAAATTCTTTAGCATCTCAAGATGGCAACAGCAGAGCATTAAACCAAAGGAAGGTCTCTTGCACAGGCGACATGCCCATGAAGCCAGCCTTGTCTGCCTGCATGGGGCCTAGACCAGAGCCAGGAATCTAGTCCATGATCAATGGACTCTTCCTGGATGGGCGCGGTGGCTCATGTCCATAATCCCAGCACTTTGGGAGGCCAAGGCAGGTGGATCACCTGAGGTCAGGAGTTCGAGACCAGCCTGACTGACATGGTGAAACCCCATTTCTACTAAAAATACAAAATTAGCCGGGTGGCGCATGCCTGTCATCCCAGCTACTTGGGAGATTGAGGCAGGAGAATCTCTTGAACCCAGGAGTTAGAGGTTGCAGTGAGCCAAGATCGCACCATTGCACTCTAGCCTGGGCAACAAGGGCAAAACTCCTTCTCAACTGAAAAAAAAAAACAAAAAACTGACAACTCTTCTTAACGTACTTCTTGATATTATTATGACCCCCTCAGAGCATGTTCTTTTGGCTCCTGGACAGTGATAATTCCTTTTCTAACATTTTCTGAGTGCTAACCAGGTACAAGGCATTACTGTTAGCACATCCCTACTAAAATGCTATGGGGTAGGAACCATTATTGTCACAGAGGAGGAAACTGAGGCACACAGGGCGCTGAATCACTGGCTCAAGGTCAATCAGCTGGTAAGAAGTGGGGTTGGATTTCAACCCTGAAGGTCTGGCTTCAGACCCTCCTGCCAAGTGAGGAGTAGACACACTTAGAGAATCAGACGGCCCCTCTCCTTGGGGATGGGACCTGCATCTTGCTCCTCTTTGCGTCCTCTTCCCTGTCCACTCCAAAAAGGGGCAAATATTCAATAGATGTCTATGAATTCCATCATGCAGGCAACATTACTGAGCACCCCTGCTGGAAAAGCCAGAAATTTGTCCTGGAACCATGTGCCAATATTTAATCACTAGCATGGCATGGGAACTGACCAATTAGAGTGGCCTTCAGAATTGTGGGTGGCCCTGCTGTGCTATACCTGACCCCTTTGTTTACTGGAGGTAGGGCCTTTGGGGCCCTCTATTTCCATAGGGTGGGATGGAAACATTTCCATATTTTAATAACCATCAGAACTTTGCATGGAAATACCAGCTAAATGTCCTCCTGCTCCCTGCTCACCTCCCCATGATTACAGAGTTATCTGTTGCATTCCAAAGAGTGTCTTGCTAATTCCAGTCCCTAAAAGCCAACTTAAATCCACAAATATTTGGCAAATCATGCCATAGACCAAGAAAATGCTGGAGGGGACAGTGGAGAAAGAACTGAATGTGGCATTCTGGAATATGATTGAGACCATGCCTGGCACACAGTAGGTGCTCAGTTAATATCTATTAAACAAAGCTAAACTGAAATTAGATGCCCTACCTCAAGACCTGCAAGCCCAGTTAGGACCAATGTTTTGGATTTGAAAGCTATTGTATTCGTCATCCATTGCTAGGTAACCATTTTTCCCAAACTTAGCAGCTTAAAACAGGGATAGACAAACTTTTCCTTAAAGGGCCACATAGTAAATATTTTAGACCTGTGGGCCATATAGTCTTTTGCTGCAACTACTCAATAGCTACTGCTGTTGAAGTATGAAAGCAGCCATAACAATAGGCACATTAACGAACATTACCAAGGTCCAATAAAACTTTATTTACAAAAACAAGTGGAATGTATTTTGCCAACCCTTGGCTTTGAACAACAAACATTTACTACTTCACAGTTTCTGTAGGTCAGGAATCCAGGTTCAGCTTATCTGTGTGTCTTTGGCTCAGCGTTTCTCCTCAGGTTCAGTCACATGGTCAGCCAGAGCTACAGCCACCTGAAGACTCAGGACTGGAGAATCTGCTTCAAGCTAACCCACATGGTTGCTGGCAAGTTGCAATTCATTGCCATGTGGGCCTGTCCGTGTGCTATCTGAGTATTCTTGTGGCATCACAGCTGTGGATGTTAGAGAGAGAGAGTCAGAGAGGGCCAAGACAGAAGCCACAGTCTTTTTTATAACCTAATCTCAGAAGTGGCATCCTATTGCTTCATTAGAGGCAAATAGTAAGTTTAGCCCATACTCAAAAAGAGTAGGCGCTACAAGGACATGAGAGTCAGGAGCTCAGGATCGTATTGGGAACAGGCTACTTCAAGTCACTCATCTTGTCATCCATTCAGCAAAGATTCTTTATGCACCTACTATATACCACTGAGAATACAGTGGTGACCAGACAGGCTGTCCCTGCCAGCCTGGCACTACCAGTCTAAGTTTTTTTTTTCTTTTTTAATTGATCCTTTTGTTATAAAACAGAGAAAGAGAAACGAAATAAGTAAATAAAACCCCCCAAAATGAGAAAGTTCTCCATATAATAAAAAAAAAATTTCCAAGGATTCATAGATATCTAGCTCAAGCCAACAGTTCCTATAACAGAGATTTAAAACAAACAACAACAAAAACCCAGAAAAATAAATGACTCCTGGAGCCAGGTAGACAGCATAAAAAAGTGAAGACTTTCCCTCTCAGATAGCCAATGTTGTCAACGAAGAGCTTGGGTCCCATCTCAAGGAAGTCACTGCCCCTATTCAAGTCCAGCCTCTTGTGGACTTGCCAGGATTTCAGTTATGTGCTGCCAGATCTGATTTATCAAGAAAAGCTTAACATTGAAATTTTATATTAAACTTTCTAACTTTGCAATATGGGCAAAAGTGGTAGATCGTGTTACTGTCCACCAATTTCCTGTCTGTCTCAGCTTGGTTTCCCTCCATAGTAGGTCCCCAGGCAAATGCTTACATGCAGGTGGTTTACTGGGGAAATGATCCCTGGGAGTGAGTGCAGGCCCAGGGAGTGAGACAGGGATGAGAGGGAAGCCACGGAAGGATGGGTAAGGATGGGTAATTGGAGTGAGTGCTGCTCTAGGTGCTAGCGTGTCAGAACTAACAGCCTGACCTGAGAATGGAGGGGGACAGTTAGTCATCCCTGCCCTCCCCTTTGCCTAAACATGGCCCCACAGGTGTTAATTCCTCTGTACTTGCTGGTGGCATGTGTGTGAGTGCTCACAGGTTCCTGCTGGTACCCAGGGCACTGTATCAGAAAAGTAAGAGGTATGTAGTGGGTACTGTCAGGCTAGCCCTGCTCAAGGCTTGTTGAAGCAGCAGCTGGAATAGAAGGTGGGGCTAAAAGGATTTGAAGAGATGCACAGTAGATGACCCATAGAGTGCCCCTCCCTGCAGGGGGGCATATGCATCCCTGCCCTCTTGACTTCAAGCATGGTTACACGATTCCTTTGGCCAATGAAATATCAGCAGAAGTAGCATGGGTCGCTTCCAAATAGAAACTTCAAGAGCCAGTCTGTGGTATGCTGTGCCCTTTTGCCCTTGGTCATGGCATTCAGCAACACTCCAGATGGAAGCTATTCTGTCAGCCTGGATCCTGAAGTGCAGAAGGCATGGAGTAATGCCATAGCAAACAACATATAGAGTGGGTGATTACCAGCCATGAAGATATGAGGCTTATTTGTTACTGCAGCAAAGCCCAGCCCAACCTGACTGATACAGCAATTAAATCACACCTAAAAAGAATTGTGAAATCATGCAAACAAAACATGTGGGAGTTAGCCCCAAGATGCCCTTTTGTAAACTCTGTCTTAGAAGAACAAAATTCTAGCTTAATAAATGAACTAACCTGGTCCTTCTAGTTCACTTTGCAAGCTGTGGGTCTGGGGAGTCTCTGCTCTATACTGTAATACCATGGCCTTGGTGCCAGCCATCAGCACACAAGGAGGTTTCCGGAGTTAGGCCTAGCTCCATGTCCTTGACACTGTTGAGCTTAGGGAGACAGTGAAATCGACATACTAAGCAGGAAGTTTGGGGCTGTCTTCTTTCTCCATCTGAGGTCTAAAGGAGCATGTGAGATT
Organism: Chlorocebus sabaeus; assembly: GCF_047675955.1. Lineage (NCBI taxonomy): Eukaryota > Metazoa > Chordata > Mammalia > Primates > Cercopithecidae > Chlorocebus > Chlorocebus sabaeus. Next base: position 51,183,928 of record NC_132908.1, on the reverse strand, counting down.
GGTAAGTAAGAAGGAGGCTTCAGTCTGAAGGACTGAATTTCATGACCTTGCTCTCTGCTTGAGAAGAAAGGACAAAGATTCATAGACTCCCCCATGTAAGTTCAACAGGGCTTCCCACATCACCTCTCCAGGTCTAGTGACATTAGCAAGTAAGTATCAACATGCAAACTGAGTACAGAACCACCAAACACAGGAAGCTCAGTCCCTACCACAGGGCCTTTGCATCTGCTGCATCTTCTGTTTAGAATAACACAATGCAGTAGAAATAGAATATGAGCCATAAATGTAAAAATTTGCTCATATTTCATTGGCCAAAATCTTCTAGTTCCCACATTTAGAAAAGTAAAAAGTAAAATAAATATTAATAGCATACTTTATTTAGCCCAATATATCCAGATGGCCCCTCTCCTTGAGGCTAGGACTCATATCTTGTTCCTCTCTGCATCCTCCTCCCTTGTCCACCCCAAAGAGTGACATTCAATAGATGACTCATTTAATACTGTTTGGATGTTTGTCCCCACCAAATCTCATGTTGAAATGTAATCCCCAGTGTCAGAAGTGGGGCCTGGTGGAAGGCGTTTGGGTCATAGGGGTGGATCCCTCATGAATGGCTTGGTGCCATCCTTGCGGTAATGAATGAGTTCTCACTCTACGAGTTCACACGAGATCTGGTTGTTTAAAAGAGCCAGGGGCCAGGCACAGTGGCTCATGCCTGTAATCTCAACACTTTGGGAGGCCGAGGTGGGTGAAACACCTGAGGTCAGGAGTTTGAGACCAGCCCAGTCAACATGGTGAAACCCCGTCTCTACTAAAAATACAAAAAGCCAGGCATGGTGGCAGGCACCTGCAATCCCAGCTACTTGGGAGGCTGAGGTAGGAGAATTGCTTGAACCCAGGAGGCAGAGGTTGCAGTGAGGCGAGATCGTGCCATTGCACCCCAGCCTGGGCAACAAGAGTGAAACTCCATCTCAAAAAAAAAAAAAACAAAAAACAAAAAAAACAAAAAACCCAAGAGCCTGGAACTTCCTCGCTTTACTGCTTTTTCTCTCACCCTCTGATGTGCTTGCTCCCCCTTTGCCTTCCACCGTGATTGTAATCTTCCTGCAGCCCTCACCAGAAGCAGATGTTGACACCATGCTTTCTGGACAGTTTGTAGAACCATGAGCCAAAATAAACCTCATTTCTTGATAAATTACCCAGTCTCAGGTATTCGTTTATAGCAATGCAAGTAGACTAACTCATCATGCAATCATCTCCATGTGTAATCAATATTTTAAAATTAATTAAAAGAGGCCAGGTACAGTGGCTCACATCTGTAATCCCAGCACTTTGGGAAGCCGAGGTGGATGGATCACTTGATGTCAGGCGTTCGAGACCAGCCTGGCCAACATGGTGAAACCCTGTCTCTACTAAAAATACAAAAATTAGCTGGGCATGGTGGCGGGAGCCTGTAGTCCCAGCTACTCTACTCAGGAGACTGAGGCAGGAGAATTGCTTGAACCTGGGAGGTGGATGGTGCAGTGAGCCAAGATCATGCCACTGCACTCCAGCCTGGGCAACAGAGCAAGGTTCTGTCTCAAAAAAATAAAATAAAATAAAATAAAATAAAGATATTTTACATTATTTCTGTTCTTCGCAAGCCTTTGAAATCTGGTGTGTATTTCACATGTTCGGCCTATCTCAGTTTGGACCAGTTGCATTTCAAGGGCTCCATGGCCACATATGGCTAGTGGCTACTGCATTGGGCATAGCAACTCTAAAATACACTTCCCCCAGGTTTTCTGTGACTTGTTCCACTTCCACTAAATTGTTACCTCCTCACAAATGCCTCCTGTGATTGTGCCATTTATCTAAAGCCGCAGCCCTCCTGCCTCTTCTCACATCACCTCGGACATTTGTTTCCCAGGGCTGCTATAAGAAATTACCACAAACTGGGTGGCTTAAAACAACAGAGGTTTACCCCGTCTCTACTAAAAAAAAATACAAAAAACTAGCCGGGTGTGGTGGCAGGCACCTGTAGTCCCAGTTACTCGGGAGGCTGAGGCAGGAGAATGGTGTAAACCCGGGAGGCGGAGCTTGCAGTGAGTTGAGATCCGACCACCGCACTCCAGCCTGGACGATAGAGCGAGACTCTGCCTCAAAAAACAAACAAAACAAAAACAAAAACAAAAAAACAAACAAAAAAACAAAACAAGAAACAGCGGTTTACTCTCTTGCAGTTCTGGAGGCTAGAATCTGAAATCAAGGTATTGACAGTGCGCTGGTCCCTCTGAAGTCGCTAGGGGAGAAGCCTTTCTCACCCCCTCTCAGCTTCTGGGGGCTGCCAGCAACCCCTTGCATTCCTTGGATTATAGCCGTATCACTCCAATCTCTGCCTCTGTCTTCAGGTGGCTGTCTTCTCCCTTGGGTCACAGTGTCTGTATCTTTTCTCTTCTTAGAAGGACACTAGTTGTATTGGATTAAGAGTCCACCTCACTCAAGCATGAGATGAAACTTCAGCATCAGCAATGGCCATGTTTTCAAATCAGATCACACCCTGAGGTTCTGGGAAGGACTTGAATCTGGGAAGGACACTATCCAAGCCAGTACACTGCGTGTTATTGTTTGTTTTGTAGAATGTAACGCTCTCTTCAGCTGTCCTGTGTGTGTCCCTTTTCAGTATCGGATTACCCCACTAAAATCTAAGCTCCATTAAAACAAGGTGCTTCTCTAATTCACTGCTCTATCCCCAGCACTTAGCACTGCTCCTGGCACATGGAAGGCACTCTGTAAATACGTGTTGCGAAGAAAAAAGAAGAGGGGTAGAAAAGAAGGGAAATTGCAGATTTTCTGGCTTGACATGTTTAAGATGGTGATTGGGACTCAAGGGAGGGCTGGGCCTAAGTTGGGGCGAATCAAGAAAAAGTTGGGGCTTCCTCCTAACTCCTGTTGCAGGATCTTTCTTACCATTCTTTTCCCAGGAGCTTGAGAACAGGCCCAGCTGTGATACCTGGATAGTCTCGGGGGAGTCAGAACTCTTCATCCCTGTCACTCTTAGACACCTGCCCTCACCCTTACCCCACCATGGCAAAGCAGCTGCCCAGCTAACCAGGAGTATTACAGACAGAAGGGTCACTTGCCATGTTGACACTTGCATGTGCTCTGTCCCTCACACTGGAGGACAGTGTCTACTTGCAAGGGTGTCCCATTATCACAACTGATGATACAAAATAGGGCTAACAAACTCAGCTGCCTGAAAGCAATTGAGAGATGTGGGCCAGATGGGGACTGGAGCAAACTAGAGCGTGTCCAGATAGAAGGGCAGCAGCTATGAACTCTAGGTATTTGTTCTCATAAACAAGTCCTGTATTTCTTAGCCTTCCAATTTTTTAAACAAACCCACAGGCCTGGATTTTTAAATGAAATCACCTAATTAGCAAGTGTTAGCAAGCAATTCAATCAAAAAGGGGGGAGGGAGGGAAAGGCCACTATGGAGGCCAAACCAAAAATGAAAAAAAAAGAGATTGTGATCAGAGGCAACCACTGATTCACAACCGCTGGTGTGCTGCAATCCCTCCGTTTGTCTTTAAGAATCTGCAATTTCCAAACAGTGTAAATGAGAACAAGGCAGAACTCTGGTGCGTAGACTCATACGGATAAGCTGAACGAAAACAACAAAGTCAAGAAACAGTTCCAGACATCCAGAGTTAGGCCTAAGCAAACCAGAACACCTTCTTCCTCTCCCTCAACCTAGCCGCTAGCAGGGATAATGGATCCTTGACCCCAGTTGTATTTCTGCCCAAATCTTCCCCAATATTTGTGGGAAGTGTAAAGATTCAGGGGGACGTAAAGTTGGGCAGCCTGATCGCCCCTTTCCTTCAGTCAAATCAGGGACTAGTCTTTCAGCATCTTTCCCCCAAACTCTCAGCATTACCTCCCCAGGCCCACAAAAGGACTGCTCTCCCTCCCAAAGGGATCATAGTTAAAAATATCAGACAGTATTCTAGTCTGGGCTTTGCAAAACTCTCTAAGCCTCAGCTTCCCCATCTCTAAGATTAGGGTTAGGTCATAACCCAATTTTGTGCAAATTTTGTATAAAATTTGTGCACATGAGAGAAAGGTGCTGTTCCTCCAGTGTGGCCCCAAGCCAAGGTACACATATTGGTGCACACAGAAGGGCTAGACTTCACACCCTTTTTGCCCCTCAGTGCCCTTGTTCAGTGAACATCCTGTACTACCACACATGGCCACCCTGGATAGCCTCTCACTTGTGGACTTATAGTGAGAATTAAATATGACACTGTTTGAAAATGCTTAACACAATTATTTGGTAAATAACAATAAATCAACGTTATGTTTTTAATCTTTTTTTTTTTTAGATGAAGTCTCGCTGTTGCCCCCCAGGCTGGAGTGCAATGACGCGATCTCAGCTCACTGCAACCTCCACCTCCCCAGCTCAAGCAATTCTCCTCCTCCTGAGAAGCTGGGATTACAGGCACCTGCCACCATGTCCAGCTAATTTTTATATTTTTAGTAGAGATGGGGTTTCACCATGTTGGCCAGGCTGGTCTCGAACTCCTGACCTCAGGTGATCCGCCTGCCTCGGCCTCCCAAAGTGCTGGGATTACAGGTGTAAGCCACCGTGTGCCCGGCCTAATCTTAATGTTTTTATATGCTCCTCAACCGGCCTAAAACAGTCCAGCTCTTGAGGTTCTCAACATTATTTTAGGTAGGGTGCAGTCTGGGGTCAGAGAATTAAATTAACATTGAATTAAATGAACATTGAATAGTGAGAAACATTCTCTTTTCAATTGTCTCATTTCTTCTGAGAAAGATTCAGTATTTAACACTTCCAACATTCTCTAATGACACACACACACACACACACCTGAGCCTCTAGGAGTCTTTCCAAGCCAGTAAAAAGGCTAAAATGTATTAACACTGCTTGGTTTTAGCTGTGTTTATCTTTTACCATTTCCTTTTCTGGTGAGTAACAGCTACTTTTCAATTTACAGTGGTAGTATCAGGTTTTCTTTCCAAAAATATGTACTTTGGTTTTAAAAATGAGTCAATTTATGGAAAAATGTTAAGTAAATAATAAAGGTGGTAGCAAGAAGCTTGAAGTTTAGGAAACTCGACACCAGACAATTCCAGACAAGGCCAGACCTTGATGTTCTCAATTCCCAGCAAGGCTCACGTCGATTCCCCATGAGCTCAACTCAGAGTTTGCGCCTCGAAGCTCCTGACTTTCATAAACCTTCAGCTTAGTGAAAGGAGTGCCTGGGTCACGCCTCCTGAGCACCTTGGACCTTACCAGGGAGGGGCAGTCAGTCCCTCCTGAATGACTGAAGTGGGCTCTGCCCTGGCTGAGCCCAGGCAGGACCGGAGTCCTGACAGCCGAAAGGCCTGCGTACAACCTCCCCTGGCCAAGCGATGCCAAGGCGCCCTCCAAAATTAACGAGGAGTGAGCGGAGCAGGGTACACAATGTGGTTGTGTTTGATCCCGCGACGTGTCACTTGGAATCTCAATTTATTGCCAATAGACGACGTTGTCGGGCACTAATTTTCTCGTGGCGCTCCATCACAGGCCTCTCAACACCAGGGGAGGGGCTCAGAGGCCGGTGGGCAGGGGGGCTCGGAGGAGCCGTCGCGAGCCAGCCAGGGGTTCCTGTAACGAGGCTTTAATGAGGGGAGCGCGCCGGCCTTTGTCGAGAAACCGGAGGAGGAGGCGGCGGCTGGGTCAGGAGCTTGGCAAGGTCGCTTCCTCCCCCGGCCCCGAGAGCCCGGGAATCCGGAGAGGGTCAGCAGCGGCCGCCAGGCCGGGTGCCTACTGAGGGGCTGTCCTGGGCCCGCACCACCCTCGCCCACTCCGAACTGCGAACTGCAGCAGGAAACACAACATTTCCAAGCAACAATGCAAACGCCCTCATTACCATCTCCTCAATATGCATGAAGAAAATGCACAGCGCTGGCCGAGCCCCCTCACACCGCTCTGGCCTCGGCGTCCAATAAGGCGACAAATTCATCTCCCAGGATGAATGAGGAGGGGGCGCCGGGGAGGCAGATCCACGTGGGGGAGGGGACGGATCCCGGAGAGGGAAAGAAGAAGAGAGAATATTTACGGAGAGGAGAACCTGAGAGACAGAACAAGAAATCCAAGGATGAAATAGGAGAGGATCCGGATGGAAGTGGGGAGGAAAGAAAGAAAATTAAAAACGAGAACTGCGGATAGGGGAAAGGGACACAGTCACAGACGCAGGGAGAGGAAAAAAGAGACATTAAGAAGGGGGTGAAGGATGGAGCAGAAGGGAGAAAAGTGAACTGAAAAGTGGTCCAGGGCAAAGGCATAAAAACAGCACAGTGAGGGAGCAGAGGAAAGAGAAGAAAAGTGAATGATCTAGAAATCGAAGATAGAGGAAATGGGAAGGACAGACGGAAGGAAAGAGAAAAACAAAGGCACGGGGGAGGGGGCTGCTCAAGTCAGGTGGAAAACGGCTGATCCGGAAGAGGTAAAAGAAAAGAAAATCATTCCCGCGGAGGGCCAGGATCTTCCATCCAGGTCACTCAGGGCGCTGCGCCTCTCGGGCCGCTGACAGACGCAGGGAAGTGAGCCGGGTCGCAGGAGGCGCAGGGATGGAGCGGGGGACCTAAGAGCCCACCGCCCTCACGCCCCACCTTGGGCATTCCGACCCGCTCCCGGGTGCCCAGCCCTGGCCCGGGGCCCATCCTGCGCGTCGCGGCCCGCCACCGCTGTTGCACCATTCCGGCCGGCGGCCTCTCCCGCGCCGAGAGCGAAGTTGGCAAAGTTTACCCCTAAGTTTCCCCGTCGCTTCTCCGGACCCAGGAAGGGCCTCCAAGTCCCTGGTGGCCGGTGGAGAGCGGCAGCACGCTCCGGAGAGCTCTGGAGGCCCCCGGTCCGCGTCTCCTGGGATGCTCGGAGTCCGGATTCCTGGCCAAATACGAATTCCACCCTGTGCGGACGCCAGGCCACGCTCTCAGGAGTCCGCCGCTGCTAATAGCGGAGAAAGAGAACGCGAAAGTGAGAGAGAGGGAGAGAGAGAGAAGGAAAAAAAATATTCTCAGCTCAATTTAAGTCTCATGGAAAGGGCTTACAACTGTAATTAAATCATTAAATTCTTGTCTACGCTTCACAGAGCGGAGAGAAATTAACTTCCCACCAACCTCATTTTCTATTTGAACATGAAATAATGATTTTCTGCCCGTCTAATTACAAAGCCAACATCTGATCAAGCCAGCATCCAGAGGGGATTATCGCATGCACGAGTATTAGACCTCATTACCAGCTTGAGTGCAAAATTATTACATCTTGTAATTGGATGGTGAGATTTATATACAGATCGGCCCGGTTTCTGTAAGATTGTAATTACAAGCTTCGTTGGTTAGCTACTTATCAGAACTTTGCAGGAAAACAAAACAAATGACTGAGGAAAACGAGCATTTCATTAACCTGTAACCCGAGCGCGAGGGGGAGGGAACCGTAGGAGCGCGCGCCGCAGCGTCTGCAGGAAGCTCAGAGATCGCGGGTTGGCACCGCAGCCCAGGGACTCAGGGCCTAGGAGGGATGGATAGAAGATGGGCCGGGGCTGGGAGTCCCAGGGCTGCAGCGGCTCCCCTTGACCGGGACGCGTGAGCACCGTGAGGCTGGGTAAGGAGGGGGCAGGAAGCGGGCCTGGTGACTCAGCTCTTGTGAAGTGCGCGGCGCAGCCCACAGAGCCTGGCGGGCCGCGGACTCTGGGCACACGTCGGGCAGCGGCTCCTGGTGCGCAACCAGCGCACGCGCGCCAAGTGCATGCGATGGACAGACACCCTCTCTGAACACTCCCCGCTCCCTGGGCAGCATTGAGAGGGCCTGCAGTGAGTCTCCAAAGCGCTTTGTGCGCTAGGAATGTTGAAAGAAGGCAAGATGATGGAGAAGCTTCTGCGTGAAGCGCGTTCGTGCGCGCGACTTTCCCAAATCTACTTCCATGCACCTGCTTTTCTTCCCTGTGCGAGTGTGTCACTCTGACCATTTAATCTGTTGGATTAAAAATCCCTGGAAAAGGTTCAGCTGCCCTCGGACCCTCGAATTCAGCCCACAGCCGGGCTCCACTGGCCCGGTCGAGTTGGCGGACCAGCGCCACGTTGGGACGCTGCTGCCTGGGAGGCTGAGTCTCGACGTGGCGCGCAGATGGCCCGGACAGACCAGGGCTGTTCTCAGTTGGAAAGTAGGGTAGCCAGGAGGCCGCTTCTGCTCTAGGCCTGGGGAGCCTGGAGAGATCTAATATGCGAGGTTCTTGGGTCCGCGTCTGGGTCTGGAGGCTCACTCCCTGGGCTGTGGGCGTCCCCCACCCCCCAGCCAGCGTGACTGAGTCCCTAAGAGCCGCCTGGCCCTTCCCTGGCCTCTTTCTCACCGCCCGCAGTCCGACGCAGCCAGGTCGATAGCTGGTTAATGCGGAAGGAGCATATCCGAAGCTCATTATTGTTTTTTCTTTTCCTTCTGAAAAAAGCTGAATTAAATCTCGGGAGTCTCACTCGATCACTTACAGCGTAGCCCTATTCCCCCCACCTCAGAATCTCGCTCTCGGCTCCCCCGTGGTCTGGTGCCACCACTTTGTACAAACACTATGACTTCAGGGCCGTCGAGGCTCAAGGTCTGACACCTAGGAAATATCCTGGAAAATAACATTACTCTCAATTTTGTAATCCCAAGTTTCTTCGCGTGAAAGTTAGCCCAACATTCCCTATGCTACTCTCTGAGAGGTGTAACGGGAAACGAAATCAGGCGTCGAGGAGATATTTCAAAGCTAGGGCGGCCCCTGATGACGCCTCCTTCGGCTAGGCTCCTGAGAAGGCACCAGGCTCCCCGACACCAGGCTGAGGCGGGAGGGAAGGTGATAGGGAAACTGCTCAGATGCAGTCTGGGAATACCCCACTTTCCCTCATTGCCACCAAACCTGGTCCTCCTCAAACTTTCCCATGCTTCCTCCCCGCCCCCGCCCCGCCCCCGCAGGGTTTTTGGCATTCACACCTACTAGGGCCACCGGCCTGTGCCAAGACCCCCGGAAAGAGGTGGGAAGTGGGAGGTGGGCGGTGGGGATGGGATCAAAACTGGATGTCTGCCGTGGAGGTGGAAGCATCTTTCATTCCAGAGCTGGGCTCCCCAGAGCTGTGATCAGAGACAGCCGGGGCCGAGACCCTCTGATCTCCTCTAATCCCGCCACTCTGGTGGAATTCGAATTCGATTCCGGGATCCATCCGTGCAAGGTGACGGTTTCCGCCTCCGAGCTGGGGCTGGCCACTCCACGGCAGAGTCGCCACCCCCGTTTTGTCTCCGGGGCGTGCCCACTGCAGGCCTGGCTGGCTTGTGGGTCGCCGCCGCGGCCTAAAGCTCTGAGCCCCCAGCCGCGGCAATGCTGGGAATTTCAATGCTGCTGACGACTGCACGCCCTAATCCGTGAAGGTGGGCGCCCGATCCTGAGATTTCAAGTTTGATTCAGGAAATATCCCATCATTAAACCAAAACTCTTGCCTTCCATCCCCACCGGAGGCGGTGGGAGGATCCTTGTACAGAGAAAAGAGGTTAGCGCCGGGACCGGGAGAAGAGGTAGGGGTCGCGCAAGGAAAGATCTCTACAGACGAAAACGCCAATATAGAAACTTCTCGAAGAGCTCTCCAAAAGTTCCTAGGGCCTCCTTGGCCCGGCGCCCTGCTCCTCCCCCATTCTCAGCCGCCTGGGGCGCAGGCCTGCTTCACCGATTTGTGGCGGCTCCCCACCCTTCCAGAGCCCCCGGATTGCCACCCTTCAGCCCCTGGAGCCAGCCCGCCATTTTTAGTAAGGGATTCGCACGCGGACCCGGGGGCGGCGTTAAGTGGCTAATCTCAGGGTTTTGTCCTCCTGGGTGGGGGGCTGCCTCGCCCCCGCAGGGCAGCGAAGTGGCCTCTGAAGACGATATTAGCACGCACTCCCTTGCTCCCCACCCCCACGCCGGCTGCTAGCTCCCTCCCTACGCTGCTGAAAGTGGCCAGGAGTCGAGAGGTGCGAGCTGCAAAAGGGGCTCGGGCACAGGGGGGCCCCAGGAGCCAGCCTCGGCCACGGTCCCGCGCCTCGGCCTGGGGACAGGCTTGGAGGGGCGGGAGGCGGGAGAGGCGAGCTGACCCTGCACTCACCCAGTCCCCGCGCCTCTCGCTCCCCCGCCCGGCGCGGGCAGGAGGGGTCGGGCAGGGACTCGCGGCGCTCCGGCTCCCGCCCTGCCCCGCCCCGCCCTGCGCGCGGAATCCGCGGGGGTGGGCGGCCTCGCCCGTAAGGCGCCCAGGCGATTGGCGACTCGGGGAAGAGACGCGGGGAAAAGTCGAATAAGAGGGCGCGACGTCAGACCCGAGATTTGGGGAAGGGCGAGGGAGGGGGTGGAAGGGCGGGGATGCACACACAGACACGGACACACACCCCCCGCGCGGCACCCTAAGTGTTCACAACTTTTGGCTGCCTTACTTAGCCCAGGGTGCAGAGGCTGGAAAGGTTGGGGGAAGTATCGTGTGAGTAAAGAGAGAGATTTAAAGAATAGAAGTAGTGAGAGAGGAAAAAGTGAAGGGAACGGACCGGAGAGCAAAAGCCATCGTGAGAAAGGGAAAGGGAAGGGGAGAGGAGAAGGGAGAGTTTCATAGCGTCCAGGGCAGTGCAGGAGCCCAAAGGAGCGGAAGCGATCCTGGGGAGAAGAGGAGTGCGGAGAGGGGAGGGGAGAGGAAGGGCGAGGAGGGGGAGTGAAAACTAGAGGAGGGAGAAGGAAGCGAGGCGCGACACTGCTGGGGAGAGGAGGGCAGTGAGGAGCGAGGCGCGGGCAGAGGCAGCTCCGGCGGCCGAGAGGAGGGAGCGCGGCGCAGAGAGGAGGGGCTTGCGCCCCGTAGAAATGTCAATCAGAGCCCGGAGCCCCGGGAATCTCCGCCAATCTGTTCGGACCTGACCTGGCTCCTCGCCGCCGCCGTCGCCGCCGCGGAGCAGATCAATAGGCGAACGCGGAGCACAGCGCAGCGCCGGCGGCAGCGCGGCCCCAAGCCCGGCCCAGCTCCCGATGCGCGCCGGAGCCCGCGGGCGGCGCTGAGCTGGGCGGCCCGGGGGCCGGGCCCCCTCTCCGTCCGTGCCCCGCGGGCCACCATGTCCTTCCCCCAGCTGGGATACCAATACATCCGCCCGCTTTACCCGTCCGAGCGACCGGGGGCCGCTGGCGGCAGCGGCGGCAGCGCGGGGGCCCGGGGCGGCCCGGGTGCCGGAGCCTCAGAGTTGGCCGCCTCGGGGTCCCTGTCCAACGTGCTCTCGTCCGTGTATGGGGCGCCCTACGCCGCGGCCGCGGCGGCCGCCGCCGCCCAAGGCTACGGCGCCTTCCTGCCCTACGCCGCGGAGCTGCCCATCTTCCCACAGCTGGTAAGAGCCCGCGGAGCCAGGGAAGGAGGGGTTGGCGCTGGGGCGCAGGGCGAGCTGAGCGCGCGGGGTTCGGACTAGAGGGGTGCAGGCCAGGAGGGGGGAGGCAGCGACGGCTGGGGCTCACCCGCGCTCCCTCCGCGCGTGTCCCTTCCTTCTCCATGTGCCTACAGGGCGCGCAGTATGAGCTGAAGGACAGCCCCGGGGTGCAGCATCCGGCCGCGGCTGCTGCGTTTCCGCACCCGCATCCCGCCTTCTACCCGTATGGCCAGTATCAATTCGGGGACCCGTCCCGTCCCAAGAACGCCACCAGGGAGAGCACCAGCACGCTCAAGGCCTGGCTCAACGAGCACCGCAAGAACCCCTACCCCACCAAGGGCGAGAAGATCATGCTGGCCATCATCACCAAGATGACCCTCACCCAGGTGTCCACCTGGTTCGCCAATGCGCGCCGGCGCCTCAAGAAGGAGAATAAGATGACTTGGGCGCCTCGCAGCCGCACTGACGAGGAGGGAAATGCTTATGGGAGCGAGCGCGAGGAGGAAGACGAAGAGGAGGACGAGGAGGATGGCAAACGCGAGCTAGAGCTGGAGGAGGAGGAGCTCGGGGGGGAGGAGGAGGACACGGGGGGCGAGGGCCTGGCGGACGACGACGAGGACGAGGAGATCGATTTGGAGAACTTAGACGGCGCGGCCACCGGGCCTGAGCTGTCCCTGGCTGGGGCGGCGCGCAGGGATGGCGACCTCGGCCTGGGACCCATTTCGGACTCCAAAAATAGCGACTCAGAAGACAGCTCTGAGGGCTTGGAGGACCGGCCACTACCGGTCCTGAGTCTGGCTCCAGCGCCACCACCAGTGGCCGTGGCCTCGCCGTCGCCGCCCTCGCCCCCCGTGGGCCTGGACCCCTGCGCTCCCGCACCAGCCCCCGCCTCCGCCCTGCAGAAGCCCAAGATCTGGTCCCTCGCGGAGACTGCCACAAGCCCGGACAACCCGCGCCGCTCGCCTCCCGGCGCGGGGGGGTCTCCACCGGGGGCAGCGGTCGCGCCTCCCGCCCTGCAGCTCTCTCCGGCCGCCGCCGCCGCCGCCGCTCACAGACTGGTCTCAGCGCCGCTGGGCAAGTTCCCGGCTTGGACCAACCGGCCGTTTCCAGGTCCGCCGCCCGGTCCCCGCCCGCACCCGCTCTCCCTGCTGGGCTCGGCCCCTCCGCACCTGCTGGGACTTCCCGGAGCCGCGGGCCACCCGGCTGCCGCTGCCGCCTTCGCTCGGCCCGCGGAGCCCGAAGGCGGAACAGGTGACTGCTGAGCGCTGGGCGCGGAGCGGGGGCGGGCTCTGCGGATAGTGCCGGAGCTGGCCGGGAGGGGCAGGGTCCGGGAGGCGCAGGGCGCGTCCCTCTCGGCTCCTGCTTTCTGCGGCCCTGGGCGCCGGAACCGAGCGCTCTAAAGGCCCTCCTTTTTCTTCCCCCGCTTCCCTTAGATCGCTGTAGTGCCTTGGAAGTGGAGAAAAAGTTACTCAAGACAGCTTTCCAGCCCGTGCCCAGGCGGTAAGACCCCGAGGTTGGGGGGCTGGGGGGACTGACTGGAGGGGAAAGGAGAGAACGTGGAGCACCACGCACGGCCTTTTGCCCGGAAATAGCATGGAACCCTGCTGGGACGCATTTTGTAAAAGGGGACGAAAGTCACTTCTTCGGTCGCCCCTGTAGGCCCTGCGACAGCTCTCCAGGTCCAGCCCAAGCACCCCAGGCGCGGCCGGTGGGTACAGCGCCTGTACCTTCTAGGGGAAGCCTTACGTGGCTGGGCCCACAGGCCACTGGGGCGGGTGGCGACTCTCTGACGCTCACCTCTTTCCAGCCCCAGACCTCGGGTCCTGACGCCTCGTGCCCACTCTACAGTTAAACCCCCAACACACACATCTACAACTGGACATAATTTTACATTGCGACACCTTCCTGACTCTCGGCCCTAACCCAAGTAGGATCTCTCGGCCCTAGGCCGCCTCTGCGCTCCTGAATCTCACCTTTTTTGCTATTACTGTCTCTCTCTTCCAGGCCCCAGAACCATCTGGACGCCGCCCTGGTCTTATCGGCTCTCTCCTCATCCTAGTTCTTTAAAAAACAAAACAAAACAAAACAAAAACTTTTTTTAATCGTTGTAATAATTGTAAAAAAAAATCGCTCTGTATAGTTACAACTTGTAAGCATGTCCGTGTATAAATACCTAAAAGCAAAACTAAAAAAAAAGAAAGAAAAAAGAAATAAAACCAGTCCTCCTCAGCCCTCCCCAAGTCGCTTCTGTGGCACCCCGCATTCGCTGTGAGGTTTGTTTGTTCGGTTGATTTTGGGGGGTGGAGTTTCAGTGAGAATAAACGTGTCTGCCTTTGTGTGTGTGTGTATATATACAGAGAAATGTACATATGTGTGAACCAAATTGTACGAGAAAGTATCTATTTTTGGCTAAATAAATGAGCTGCTGCCACTTTGACTATAACCCGCCTGTCTGCCCCCTCGACGGATCTGTTTGGTGTTTTTTTGTTTTTTGGGTTTTTTCTCCCCTTGGTTGTTTGAAGAATTCGCGGGAAAGGACGAGAGACGAATCAGGACCGAGTAGTCAAACGACAGCAGTAGCTGAGGGGGCGCAGAAGTAGCGGGGCTGGGGGCGCCGCAGCAGGAGAAGTGGCTGGAAAAGCAGTTGGGGCGGCGGAGAGAACGGGAGCAGGAGACAGGTGGGAGACCCCGGCAAGATTCTTCGCTAAGAGCCGGGAATCTGGGCCCGACCCACAGTTCTACGGGAGCAACCGCGGTGTCTTGGATCCTTCTCTGGCAACCTTGCCAAAAGATTTAGAGAAGGGTCTGGACACAACGGGGTTAGCCTGCGCGGGTGGTGGGGGCGTGTTCTCATCACTCCCCCCCCCCCGCCCCCGTCCCCATTCTTTGATCGACACAATTGAGGCTTTCTCAGTGTTACCTATAAGAGGTTGTGCGAGCCCAGATTCCATCCTCCTTCCAAGCCGGTTGCACCCCTTCTGTCTTTATAAATGCCAGGGTGTGGGGTGACGGTGGAGGCAGATATGGAGAAGAGGGGAGCCTAGGGGTACATATCAACCCTCTAGATGATGTGTGACTGCCCAGCTCTAGTTGAGAGTTGGGAGCCCGGGTCCTGGCAGCATCTGTGCGTCTTGGCACCCTGGTGGGTTTTCCCACGTGCCCTAGAAGAGGCATCCTGCTAAGGTCCCGGCGCAGGGGTTGCGGGGGAGTCAGACCCGCAGCACCTTTCTAGCCGGGATTCCGGCTCCAGGCGGGCCTGGGGTGGGCGGGCCAGGGGAGGCAGCTGGGAAATTTGGGGCTGGAGCTCCCTCTACAGGACAAAGGGGACGCTCGGCGCCTCGCCTCCCTGGCCTCTCCTCCACCCTGCCGCGCGCCGCGCCCCCTTCGCACCCTCTTTTTCCTCTCGCAGTCAGCCAGCCAGCCTGGCCCAAGCTTGACTTGAAGAAGCTGTAGGGAGTGTTTGGGCGAGTGACACCTCGGGGTAAGAAGGAGAGACACATTTTTTTTGCCCCCTCCCCACGTTACTAAAGGTACGGTGTGGCCAGATGCGGGGTGTTTGACCCTCAGAGTGGCGCGTGTGACTATCTCCTGCGTTGCAGGGAGGTATGGGAAGCGCGCACATTCCCCGAAGCCACGGAACAAGACACGGCTCAACACTGCACAACTTCGAGACTCGGCGGTAGCAGAGCGGAGCCCGACAGGACTGGGCCGTGCGGGCCCAGCGGTCAGCGCCGCGCCTCGGAGTCCCTTCCGCGAAGGGGGCGATCAAGGTGCGGCGGCGCCCCATGGGCGAGTGGGGAGGGGCTGTGTCGGCCTCTGTGTCACTCTGCGGGCGCACAGAGGACTGGCGAACCGTTAGTGGACACCCGGCAAAGCCGCTCCTCCGCTGGCTTGCTCCTCCAGCCCCTTCCTCAGAGGTCAAAGAGAAGTCTCCTCAGCTCCCCAGCGTTCCCTCTCTTTGTTAACGGTGTTTCTGGGGTTCAGGCTCCTTCCCAGTTCGTAAGCTCAGACTGAGGTTTCGCTCTGGCCCTGCTCACAGCGCCCCCAGACGTGGAGCCCGCTCATCCTCGCGGACTTGGACCTGAGGCCGGAACGCCAGGACCGGGGCAGAGACTGGTTAGCACATTGAATGACTTTACAAGGACAGCACTCCGACACCTCAACAGCTCAGGCCTCACAAGCTTAACTGTGGCACCGACTCTGCTCCCACTTACCCCCTGTGAAACCCAAGGCAGACGATTCACTTCTCTGAGCCCTTATCTCCTCATCTACAAAATGGGAATAATGAGGGCAAAAAGGAAGAATGTCCGGGGCTGACACGAGGTAGGTGGGCAGAAGCAATCTTATTCTTTTTTTCTTTAATTCAGAGACGGATCTCACTCCGTTGTCCAGGCTGGAGTATTGCCCAGCCTGTTGTCCAGGCTGGTGCAATCACAGCTCACTGCAACCTCAAACTTCTGGGCTCAAATCATCCTCCTATGTCGGCCTTCTACTCACTGGAACTACAGGCACACACCACCACACCCAGCTATTTTTTTATTTTTGTAGAGACAGGGTCTCTCTATGTTGCTCAGGCTGATCTTCAACTCCTGGCCTCAAGCTAATCCTCCCACCTCAGCCTCCCAAAGCACTGGGAGTACAGGCTTGATCCTCAGCACCTGGTCATTTTACTATTAAAATTACATTTCAGAATCTCCAACTTCGCTTTTTAAACTCCCAGCAGTATTACAATCCACCCCTTTCATTAGCAACAAAAGTGAGGTGTCTGCATTCAGGCATCCCAGGATCCTTTGCAACTCCAGCTCAGCTAAGCAAGAGAGGAAACTTCCCAGGCAGGGGCACAGCAGAGAGGGGGCTGTGATCATGGAGGTGACAGCAGAAGTTAGGTGGCCTCTCTACACTGAACACCACCCAAGAGGAGGCAGGGGATCTGCTCACAGCCAGATGGGTATGGAGAAGCAGGTGGGGCTTGAAGATGCCTGAGTGCAGGTCTCTAGGTGTTTCTCTGGTAGAGACCCCGGAGTAAGGTCAGCTTCTCAGGCCACATCCCAGGGATAATGGTCCTTGCATGAGCCACCTTCTGTCCCCACTGAAAAAGCAGTATGTTTAGGTACCAGAGGAGACTTGGCATAAACCTAGGAGCAGTTCCCATGCATCCGTATTTTCTCTTATCCCATAGAACACATGAGCCCTCAACTGGTCCCAAGTTGACCCCAATAAGATAACCTAATCAAAACAGAAAAAGAATCTCAGCTTCGCAGCTGAAAGAGGGAAGAGGACACAGTCCTCTTGGCGTCTCTTTCACTTGACTGAACTCCCATTTCTTCTCTTCCTCCCAGAACCTCCTCCCTAAGCCCTCCCCTCATCTCCCTCCTCTCAGGGGTCCCTGGAATGCCTCCATCCCTTATTGTCTGTCCTTAAAAATCTTAAAGGGAAACCAGGAGGGAGAGAAGGAGAGGGACTATGGGAATCTCATCCCTGGTCCTGATTAAGCTTCAATTAGAAATAAAATATGTCAATCACTCCTCCTGGAAGGGGTTCCTGCTGTCGGGGCTGGTTATGCAAAGCGCTCCAAGGTGTGTGGGGATAATCAATTAGGTCAGAGGAGGAGAAGTGTGGCACTGCTTCCCTCATTATCTGTGTGGAGCTGGGGAGCGGGGGAGCATCCCAGAGCCAGGGAGCCGGAGGAGAATGAAATTATCTCCCTAAGTGATTGTCCACCTCTGGGACCAGCATATTAATGGTTTCCAATTGAATTTCTCTCTAGGGGAATACAGGAAGGGGGAGGCGGGGTACAGCTAGAAAACAACATGGAAGGACCAGAGGGCAGGTGCAACAGAAGCCAATCACCTGTCCCAGGTGAGGAATGAGGACAGGGCAGGGTCCCACCTACCAGGCGGGTGTTCTCTGAGCACCCGGAGGACAGCCGGGCTCAGAGACTCCACTGGCTTAGCCCTGCCTGAGTTCTGCAAGGTCGGCCATAGGGATTGAATGCTTGGGTAAGAATTGGATGTCAGACATTTTCTGTTTTAGTTTTATTGGGAGTTTTTGCTGGAGACTTGCTTTGGGCCTAATTGTTTATATCCTTCTAGAAATGTCCTCTGTATCCTACAATTTCTAGTTGCAGCTACCCTTCACCCTCATTGAGTGAAAATGGACAATTGTTTGTAAAAATTGTGTCTGTGATGAACTAACACCAGCTTGAGTGGAGGCAGGGCTCATACTCTCTCTAGGCCCACTTTTGACATCCGTGCAATGGAGGGCTTGGATTAGATGAATTTATCCAAGCTTTCTTCCAAAGCCGGTGTTGTCTAGGATTAGGCATAAAGGAAAGAACTGTGAATTCAAAGATAATTGTGGGGGTGAGGGGGCCCTTTGACCTCTCTGGATACTGCCTCTTGATCCAAATTCGATGCTGTCCTTGGATTCAGCCAACTTGACCAATTAAAAATGCCCGTCTGGCGCCCTGGCTCATATCTGTAATCCCAGCACCTTGGGAGGCCGAGGCAGGCAGGTCACAAGGTCAAGAGATCGAGACCATCCTGGCCAAAATGGTGAAACCCTGTCTCTACTAAAAATACAAAAATTAGCTGGGCATGGTGGCACGCGCCTATAATTCCAGCTACTCTGGAAGCTGAGGTGGGAGAATCGCTTGAACCAGGGAGTCAGAGGTTGCAATGAGCCGAAATCGCGCCACTGCACTCCAGGCTGGTGACAGAGTGAGATTCTGTTTCAAAAAAAACAAAAACAAAAACAAAAAAAATGCCCGTCTATTGTGTGACGAACCTAGCTTTGATGCAGTTGCCCCTCCCCTCTAAGGAGGCTCTCCAAAGGCCATCCCAATGGTCTGAATGGAAAACCACCACGAAGGCATCTCTTCTCGAGGTGAGGGCATGACTGGAAAGGGTCTTAAGAGTAGAGCAGTTGTCCTCAACCAGGCAATTGTGCTTTTACCTTGCCCCCTCCCTGGGGACATTTGACAATGTCTGGAGTCATTTTTGATCATCAGAACTAGGGTAGGGGTGCTATTGGCATCTCATAGGTAGTGGTCAGGGGTGCTGCAGAACAATCCTCCACTACAAAGAGTTATCCAGCCCCAAATTTCAGTACTGCTGAGGTTGAGAAACACAGAGCTGAAGCAGGGAGAGGTGTCTAAGGCAGCCACAGCAAGATTTTCTCCTGCAAGCCACAGCCTTGTTGAGAGAAACATTAAAACAGGGTGCTAAGCAGAGCATTTTTGTTCTTTAACAACTTTTGGCCCTGGAACGGGGAAGTCAGGTGAGAGAGAAAGCAAACAAAACTGCGTGAGCCTGAGGAAAACAGAAGAGTTGGTTTCAACTCAGCCTGGTGCCCAGGGTCGGAGTGTCTGGAGGCAAAACCTTCTGGGGTGAAAGAGTGGGAGTCACCCCCAGTGAGATGTGTGTCTGGAAAGCTGGGGCCTGTCTCCCTTGAATCTTAATGTCAGGTGCAGGTTACTAGAAGATTCTAGCAGATGAGAACTTAACTA
This sequence comes from Chlorocebus sabaeus, assembly GCF_047675955.1. Taxonomy (NCBI): domain Eukaryota; kingdom Metazoa; phylum Chordata; class Mammalia; order Primates; family Cercopithecidae; genus Chlorocebus; species Chlorocebus sabaeus. Next base: position 51,164,990 of record NC_132908.1, on the reverse strand, counting down.
GTGTGGCTTTTGCCTTGTATGGGTGTATTTATTTACTCGCTTATTTTTCGTGTGTGTGTGTGTGTGTGTGCGTGCGCGTGTGTGTTTGTGTGTGTCCCGTGTCAGGGTGCAGGAGGGAGACAAAGGAAGGGTAAGCTCACTCTCTGGGGCCTGGCCGGCCAGGACGGGAAGGCTATGATTTCATGGCTTTTGTACTGGGTGGCGAGCCTGCATTCTCTCACTGCACCAGGCCACTAACAAGTGGGCCCGCAGCCCTCTGGGGCCTTTGGAGTGCACTCATCTGAGAGATTGTGCTTTTCCCCGCCGCTCAGATTTATTTTGCCAAAGTTACAGGGCAATTATGGAAATGCGCCCTTTGAAGCTGGGCTGATTTCTCTTTATTTTCTTCTCCCTGACAAAGCAGAGCTTCCCTGCCTCTTGCTGGTCTCTCTCTCCTCTCTCTCTCCCTTTCCTCTTTTTTTCCTGATATTTATTAGATAGCAGGAGTTTCCAGAGGTTATGTGAAAAAATCTTTTAAATGATGATAAAAATGAATACAGATGAAAACAATGTTACTATTATCTTAGTGTGTGTGTGTTTGTATGTGTTAAAGGACTTTGATGACCAGGAGGGGAGAAATAGATTCAGAATAGCAGGAGACAGACTCCTCCTGCCCGGATGGTGGGTGTACCCTAGTCAAGCCTGAGGCCCGCACTGGCCTGGTCACCCGAGGCCCCTGCTGTGCCCCTGGAATCCACAGCTCCACAGACTGAGCAGAAGTGCTTGTCTGATTCCTCACACCTCTGGAATAAGAGGCCCAGGCTCCACATAGCAGTGTTTCCTGGGTTTGGTACATTATTTATCACTGGAGAATGGAATCTGGAGGCTCCATGTGAACCGGCCCCACTGATTTCTCTTCGCCGCCCCACTTTGCTTGACGCTGGGGCACTGAGGAAAAGTGTCTGAAGCCAGATGGCGTCCACCTCAGTGCTCGTGAGGCCCGTGGAGGGGGAGAGTCAGCCCGGATTGCTGGGTGTCCGGGGGCCTCTGTTTCTATTTCTTAGAGTGGCTTTAAAGTTTTCTTTGTCCATATTTTTGTTTGCCCCTTCCTTCCTCCCTTCCTGTCTTTGGGGTGAATGGCTCGTTATCTGTGGACAAACAGCAACAAGAAGTCTTGTCACCTCCAGGAGCTGGCGCTGGCCCTGGTGGCCTGCGCAGAGTGGAGGCCGTTTCAGTGCTCACTTCCTTGGCCTGTTTTAAAATATAAAATGAGCTGACATGGTGGCTCATTTTATATTTTAATCCCAGCACCTTGGGAAACCAAGGTGGGTGGATCACCTGAGGTCAGGAGTTTGAGACCAGCCTGGCCAACATGGCGAAACCCAGTCTCTACTAAAAATACAGAAATTAGCTGGGCATGGTGGTGCATGCCTGTAGTCCCAGTTATTTGGGGGCTGAGGCAGGAGAATCACTTGAACCCGGGAGGCGGAGGTTGCAGTGAGCTGAGATCGCGCCATTGCACTCTAACCTGGGCAGCAAGAGCAAAACCCCATCTCCAAAAAATAAATAAAAATAAAAATAGAATGGAGTAAAGTATGTGCTGATGATGTGATAGACCTCTTCTCTGCACTGTCCATGCATTTTATTTAATGTTCATAGCCCCCCTATGGAAGGCAGTATTATTATCTCACTTTCACAGATAAGGAAACTAAGGCTTGGAGTTGAGCGGGGCAGAAGGGTGGGGGTATCAGGAAACTCTTCTGGAAACACAGAGCAATCTCCATGGATTAGACAAAGTCAAGGCAGAATATTCCATAGGGTGTGCTGTCATCTGAACCTCAAGGGGCATATGTGTGTGTGTGCACACAAGAAGCTGGTAAGAGTGGTTCCCTCAGGGAAAGGAGCTGGCAGCTGGGAGTTGAGACAGGAGGAAAGTTTTCCAGGGTGTATCCCTCTGCTCCTTTTGAATCATGCAACAGCTCTTTAAAAAGCTGTTTTGTGTGGTTTTATTTTTTTATTTTTATTTATTTATTTATTTATTTATTTATTTATTTATTTATTTTTTTTTTTTTTTTGAGACGGAGTCTCGCTCTGTCGCCCAGGCTGGAGTGCAGTGGCCGGATCTCAGCTCACTGCAAGCTCCGCCTCCCGGGTTTACGCCATTCTCCTGCCTCAGCCTCCCGAGTAGCGGGGAATACAGGCGCCCGCCACCTCGCCCGGCTAGTTTTTTGTGTTTTTAGTAGAGACGGGGTTTCACTGTGTTAGCCAGGATGGTCTCGATCTCCTGACCTCGTGATCCGCCCGTCTCTATTTATTTTTATGTTTTTGCACACAGTCTCGCTCTGTGGCCTAGCCCAGAGTACAGTGGTGGGATCTTGGCTCACTGCAACCTCCACCTCCCGAGTTCAAGCGATTCTCATGCCTCAGCCTCTCGAGTAGCTGGGATTACAGGTGCACACCACCACGCCTGGCTAAATTTTCTATTTTTTCACCATGTTGCCCAGGCTGATCTTTAACTGCTGGATTCAAGCAATCCTCCCGCCGTCGTCTCCCAAAGTGCTATGATTACAGGCGTTAACCATCGTGCCTGGCCTATTTTGTTTGTTTTAAAATCACTAAAATGCATCTGGGAGAAGAGAGAGAAAGAGAAAGGCAAGAAGCCACCTTCTCCGGATCTCTCAGCGAAGTTGAAAATGACTCACTCATTGGACACCACAGATATTCACAAAAGCACCTGTGTAGGAACGTGCACCTCAGGCGTGGTGCTCCAGAAGATGGAACTCAAAATCAGACTGCCTTCGTTCAAATCCCAGCTGCATCGCAGTCTAACTGTGGGACCTTGGGGTACCAACTTCACCTCTCTGAGCTTAGCTCTCTCCTAAAATAGAAATAATAATTATATTACCTTTCTCATAGGCTGCTGAGAAAATGAAGTGAGTGAATTCATGCCAAAAGCAACGCATCATTCATAATGATTGACCTCATGCACAATCATTAACTAATACATTACATATGTTATTTTTATTAATTATAACAACCACCCTGGCCATAAGCATAATTGTCCCCATTTTATAGATAGGTAAATCCAAGCTCAGCCACTTGTTCAGCATGGCCCATCAAGGGTGGAGCCAGCACTGATTCAGGCCTTTCTGACTCCAGAATGCACAGGCATGCATTTGTCTGTGCTGGAATCTACATTGGTTCATGCATCGAGATTTGGAGTGGAGTGTTCTGCAGCTGTGAACCCACTTTAATCCCATGCTATCCCTCTACTTGACCTACCTGATGTTCACGGGCGTGACACTGTCTTGGATGGGCCAGGGCCACGTGCAGCCCTAGCACATCGCATCCACCTGCCTCCACTGTGGAAGACAGAATGCAAGGGCATCTGAGAGCTGTGTCAGAGGAATAACCTGGAATCTGTTGTCCTCTCTCCTCTCTCTCTCTTTTTTTTGAAATGGAGTCACCCTCTATAGTCCAGGCTGCAGTGCGGTGGCATGATCTTGGCTCACTGCAACCTCTGCCTCCCAGGTTCAAGCAAGCCTCCTGCCTCAGCCTCCTGAGTACCTGGTATTACAGGCACCTGCCACCATATCCAGCTAATTTTTGTGTTTTTAATAGAGACAGGGTTTCACCGTGTTGGCCAGGCTGTCTTGAAATCCTGACCTCAGGTGATCTGCCCAGCCTCAGCCTCCCAAAGTGCTGGGATTACAGGGTTGAGCCACTGCACCCGGCCACCTCATTTATTTTTTCAGTAGGAACAGGACAGGACGAAGATCTCTGTCCACTCCTTTAATTGCTTCTCATCTTCACTCCTGGTGGAAGGAGGCTTTGGGGGTAATCGCACATGGAAATTTTGCTGTGAGAGGCCATCCACATTAGCAGGAGAAAGGCTTGCCTTCCTTCTAGATTTTCGCTCCTCAATGTGTGGTCCCTGGACCAGCACCCGCAGCATCAGCCTGGGAGCTGGTTAGAAATGTGAATTCTCAGGCCCCTTCCAGGTCCAGTCAATCAGAATTTGCATTTTCCTAGGAGTACCTGTGTGATGCCAGTGCAATTTTTTTTTTTTTTTTTTTTTTTTTTTTTTTTTTTTTGAGATATGGTCTCACTCTGTCACCCAGGCTGGAATGCAGTGATATGATTATAACTCACTGCAGCCTGGAACTCCTAAGCTCAAGCAATCCTCCCCACTCAGCCTCCTGTGTTGCTGTGACTTCAGGCACACACCACCATACCTGGCTAATTTTTTTCTAAAGTTTTTGTCGAAAAGGGGTCAGGCTGATATCAAACTACTGGCCTCAAGCAATCCTCCAGTCTCAGCCTCCCAAAGTACTGGGATTACAAGAATGAGCCACCGTGCCCTGCTGCGTGTGCATACTAAAAGGTGAGAAGTACTGGTCTAGGTACTCCTCAGTAAAACCTGAGGGCCCACCAGGATGGAGCTGGAACAGTCTCTGAGACTTGGATCTCCATGGGAAATGCAGAATGGGGCTGGGATGCTGTGGCGGAGACCAAGGAGGGAGGCAGGAAAGGAAAGACTGAGTGAGGTCGAGGGAGAAGGAGCCAAGCAGCAACCCGAGGCTGATTACACCAAGACAGAAGATGGATCTGGCCTCTTTCTCTGCCTTTAAACATGTTTGTGATTGGCTGTAACACTGGGTTTTTCATGGCCACAGCCTCTGCCCTCATAGCCTTCCAGATACTTCACAGCATAGTGACAGGGGAGAGACCTAGTTAGACAAACGTAGGACTTTATTAATAGCAACCAACTTCTTATGCATTGGAGATCATAGCGGATCCCCACTAAACTTGGGTACGTCTCATGAAAGAAAAGATAGAATAAGAGAGAGGAAAGAAGAAAAGAAAGAAAGAGTAAGGAAGGAAGGTCATTCTGGATAAGCACAAAACAGGTAGGAGCACTTGAGGGCAAGGACTGTGTCATTCACTTTTTCTTTCTGAGACACAGTCTCACTCTGTCACCCAGGCTGGAGTGCAGTGGTGCAATCTCAGCTCACTGCAACCTCTGCCTCCCAGGCTCAGGCAATTCTCCTGCCTCAGCCTCCCAAGTAGCTGGGATTACAGGCATCCACCACCACACCTGGCTAATTTTTGCATTTTTAGTAGAGATGGGGTTTCACCATTAGGGCCAGGCTGGTCTCAAACTCCTGACCTCAGGTGATCCTCCCACCTTGGTCTCCCAAAGTGCTGAGATTACAGGCATGAGCCATCGCACCAGGCCTCATTCACATCTTTTTATTCATTCATTCATTTATTCAACAACATCACACAGGGAGACAACATGTGAACAAAGTCCCTGCTTTCCTGGTGCCTTCAGTCTACTGGAAACAGTTTTATAAAACTAACGGTAAGAATGTGTTGTGTTGTCTGGAATATGAGGGATAAGAACAAGATGCTGTTAAGTATGCATGATGAAGAGGACTTAGCCTAGTTTGGGATGGGGAAGGATTTATGCATTCATGGGCCTGGGGACACAAAGGAGGCCTGCAGCACAGTGGGAAAGAGGAAGAGGAGGGCCCTGGACCTGCGCCATCCTCCAACATGGCAGCCGCTGCCCACACATGGCTACTGAGCACTGGAAATGCAGCTGGTCCTAACCGAGCTGTGCCATCAAAATGCACTCTGGAATTCGAAGACTCCAGACATTAAAAGAAAAAAGAATGTAAAGCATCACAATGATTTTATGTTTTTACATATTGAAATGACAGTATTTTGAACATACAGGGTTAAATAAGATATACAGATGCTCCTCAACTTACTGTGGCATTATGACTCAGTAAACTCATTATAAGTTGAAAATGTTGTAAGTCAAAAATGCACTTAATTATATCTAGGCTACTGAACACTATAGCTCAGCCCAGCCTGCCTTCAGCATGCTCAGAACGCTTACGTTAGCCTACAGTTAGGCAAAATCATCTAACACAAAGCCTGTTTTATTTATTTTTATTTTATTTTATTTTATTTTATTTTATTTTATTTTATTTTATTTTTGAGACAGAGCCTCATTCTGTCACCCAGGTTGGAGTGCAGTGGCACGATCTTGGCTCACTGCAAACTTCCACCTCCCAGGTTCAAGCGATTCTCCTGCTTCAGCCTCCCGAGTCGCTGGGGCTACAGACATGCACCGCCATGCCCAGCTAATTCTTATATTTTTCATAGAGATGGGGTTTCACCATGTTGGCCAGGCTGGTCTCGAACTCCTGACCTCAAGTTATCTGCCTGTCTTGGAATTACAGGCGTGAGCCAATACGCCTGGCCACAACACCTGTTTTATAATAAAGTGTTGACTATCTCTCATACTGCATATTTCCAGCCTGGGAAAATATTACATTGCAATGATTTTGCACCATTGTAAAGCCAAAAAATTGTAAGTTGAAACATCGTAAGTTTGAAACTATTATTTAAATTAATTTTATCTGTTTCTTTATACGTTTTAAATGTAATTATTAGAATTTTTTTGAGACTCTGTTGCCCAGGCTGGAGAACAATGGCACAATCTCTTCTCATTGCAACCTCCGCCTCCCAGGATTTTCTCTCTCAAGTGATTCTCCTGCCTCAGCCTCTTGAGTAGCTGGGATTACAAGTGTGAGCCACCACACCCTGCTAATTTTTGTGTTTTTAGTAGAGATGGGGTTTCACCATGTTAGCCAGGCTGGTCTCAAACGCCTGACCTCAGGTGGGCCGCTCGCTTTGTTATCTCAAAGTGCTGGGATTGCAGGCATGAGCCACAGCCTCTGGCCAGAAATTTTTAAATGACGTACATGGCACATGTTGTTCCTAGTGAGCAGCACTGACCTCAAAAGACTGAGGTACAGGAGTCCATATTCCAGCACCACTGTTTGCCAGTTAAGGCACCTTGAGCAAATTAGCTTAGCCACACTAAGCCTCAGTGCTGTCCTTTGTAAATAATCTTATCTAGCATTTATTGTGTAGCTTGCGTGTGTTAAGCACATATAGCAATGTATCCAATCTTTACGAGGTCCAATGATGTAGGTACTACAATTACCTCCATTTTGCAGCTGGAGAAATGGAGGCTCAGGAAGATATAATTCACCAAAAGCCACAGCCCCAGGAAGTAGGGGGAAGTATAATTGAACCCAAGTAGTCTGGCTCCCAAGACTCTATTACAAAACAGCAATAGTACCTGTTGCACGGGATTGCCACCGAGAATTTCACTGAGGCAATGATGTATGCAAAGCCCGTAGTATTGTATTGTACCAGACACCATATCAGTAAGCTCCATAGTGATAGTTAATATTATTTAACAAAGGACTATTTACTAAAAAAAAAAAAAAGTCAAATGAGGCTATGCAAAGCACTGACCTGCTTTGGTGGGAGTTGCACATTAAGGCACTGTATCAATTATCCATTGATGCATAACCAATGATCCCAAAGCCTGGTAGCATAAAACAACAAACATGTATTATCTCACAGTTCCTGTGCCTCAGAAATTCAGGAGCAGCTTAACTGGGTGGTTCTGGCTTGGGTTTTCTCATGAGGTGGCGGTCGTGATGTCACACAGGGTTGCAGTCATCTGGAGGCTTGACTGAAACTGGGGCATCCACTTCCAAGATGACTCATTCACCTGGTTGTGGGAAGGAGGTTTCTGATCATTACCATGTGGTCCCCTCCACTGAGCTGCTTGAGTATCCACACAACATGGCAGCCAACTGCCCCCAGAGCCAGTGATCCAAGAGAGAACAAGATAGAAGCCACAGTGGCTCTTATCACCTAGCTGTGAAGTCTCATTCTGCCATTCCTGCAATATCCTATTGTGGTTACACAAATCAGCCCTATTCAATATGGGAGAAGACTACACAAGGGCACTAATGCCAAGAGTCAGGGGTCACTGGGGCCATCTTGGAGGCTGGCTACTTGTCACTGATACATCTATGTAGCTTAATTTAGCTCCTGCTTTCCTTTCTAGGAAAACACACTTCTGGAATTTCAAAAGACCAGGTGCCTAAGAGCCGAGGACAGAAGCCTGATTCAAATCTTCCTTTTAAAAGGATGATTTTGTTGGTTTTATTGGTTCACGTAGCTGAGGAAAACAAAGGTGGAAAAATAATAATATCTGACATTTACTGAGCTCATATTACATGCTAAGCACATGTTTCAACTCACCTAATCCTTATAAAGACCTTATGAGGTAGGTGCTGAATGTAAAGCAGGAAGCAATGCAGGGATCTGAAAGCACTGGTAACTTCTTTATTCATTTCAGCTTCTGTCCCAGTGCTGATCTTCACAGTCATCATTAACTCAGTGGCCATGGCCTGAGAGTTGCTGATGCAAAGGGAAAGAAATGATTTCTCTTGCCTAGTTTCAGTTCTGAAATACCAAGGAAAACTTCTGATTGGCTCAGCTTCGGTCATATGTTCATTACTGGGCCAATTGTAACGGCCAGAGGGAGTGACAGGAAGTGGCAATTCCTTGGAGAAACTAGGGGTGATTCTATCATAAAAAGGGGTAGGGGAGAGTAGATCAGGCAGACACAATCACTGAAGGAGGAGAGGACAGGAGATTTACAGGAAGAAGATATGTGAAGAGGTTTGGGAGGAGTTAAGAAGGGAAAGCAATCAGTCATTTTTCCAAAGGCCAGTCTGCAGGGCTGGGACTGAGCACAGGCTGAAATCAAGGTTGGACCATCTCTCAGCCCTTCTCAAGCCCTCCAGGCCTAGCAGTCTCCATCTGATCCCATATTGGAAATGGGCATGGAAGACGCCATACCTTTCTCAAGCTTTCCCTAGGAAAAGGGGTGGGTGAACTGGCCTGAAGAATCTGAGGTCAGACCCAAAGTAGCCCCTCACTGGCAGGAAGGTTCTTTTTGGTCTCACTTTTTGTCTTAAACATATCAGAGTTTGCATCACACTCCATGATACTTTACTGTGTGTCTTGTTATAAAGGTAGTTTATCCTGTAAAGACCTTTAAATAAAATGGTTAATTCAGGGCCTATATTCACCCTGTGGCCTTGGTAGCTGCTGGGATGCCGCTGTGTACCATAGAGCTCTCGGTGCCCTGATTCAAGAAGCTTGGGCACATATGGTTGGCAAATCCAGACCCCAATGGCATGGAGTACGGCAAAGGGCAGAAGGGTGGCATTGATATGGGATACTCCTGGGGGATTCATACTTTGCCCAAAGCCAGCTTGACATTCCCCCTTCTCTTCATTGACCCTCCATCCCTGTTCTTCATTCACAATTGAACCGGAACTGGGGAGGGGGTGCATCTTGGGGCCGAGAGACTATCCTGGTGCTGGGTACATCCCAGGACCCAGTATTAATAAGCATTCGATAGATATTCACCAAATGCATTGCTGCTTTAGAATTCAGCAATAAAGTTAGATGTTTCCTAAAAATGTCTTTTAGGTCTTTATGAAAATCACTTTGGAAATATTTCATAAAATAAGAAAAAATCATCAACTACAATCATAAAAAATAATAATTTTGTAAAAATATTCTAATAATTATCAAATATTATAACTGTTTATATATAATTATAAAATTTAGCAATTATAAAAGACAGTAAGAGTTGTCCTTTGTTCAGTTTTTCCACGTAACAGACTTGGCATTGTGTTTTCCTATATGAGGTCAGTATGAGAGTAAGGTTTGAAAACAGCAGTCACTCTATTTTTTATTGTTTTATATCCTCTCCTTGCCACAACTGAGTGCCCTAAATATACATCCAGCTCCTCCTGACCCCCACCTAAATATTAAGTCACTGTCAACTAACCTTTTGGGAGGCCAAGGCAGGCGGATCACCTGAGCTCAGGAGTTGGAGACCAGCCTGGGCAACAAAGTGAAACCCCATCTCTACTAAAACACAAAAAAATTACCTGGGCATAGTGGTGCATGCCTGCAGTCCCAGCTACTTGGGAGGCTGAGGTAGAATAGCTTGAACTTGGGAGGCGGAGGTTGCGGTGAGCCGAGATCTCACCACTGCACTCCAGTCTAGGTGACAGAGCAAGACTTGTCTCAGAAAAAAAAAACAAAAAACCAGACACAATTGAGACTATGGGGTCAGCCAGCAAGGCTGGGACTGGGGTACCCTGACGTACACTCTCACTGATTCTCCTAAGATGCTCCTTTTTTGCCTACATAACAGTCAGGCCAGGAGGTCTCCACACCAGGCTCTGTTCTTCTGGCGGGCCCCTGACCTTTGGGTCCTGGAATAAAGCAGAAGAGCAGGATGGCATGGCCGTGTTGGAAACAGCACTTGGGAAAAGGCCACAGACTCAACTGCTTGCTCCACAGCACACACGAGAGCCACTGCCAAAAATATAATTACCCAGAAATGTGGAACCAAGACAATGCAGCAGAGGAGACTGAGCAGGGACAGTGGGGGAGGGACAGAGAGGCTGGAGGAAGTAGGGCTGGTTCTGAGGGACGGACAGAGTCCCTCTCAGTGGCCCAGTGAGCTGAGGCTGGAGAATAAGAGGCCCCAGGCACCAGGGAAGATGCATCTGCAAACTAGAAGCTTCTAAGGAAGTTGACTTGACTCTCTAACCTTTCTGGAAAGAGAGAAGCCCTTTCCATCCTGCAAAATTGTGAAGGGTCACTTTGTAATGGAAGAATCAGGCCATCTTCCCTAAAGAGAAGCAGAGGAGGAACCCACGCAGCTCTCCTCTGCCCACTCCGTGTTAGGCAAAACTAATCTTCCTGCTCCTCAGAGGGGATGGGAACAAAAGGTGGGCTACAAGCTCATCTGTGGAGAAATTACAGAGGAATATTCGCTGAGATCTTTGACCCAGAGGCTTTAGTGCAACTGCTAAGCTCATTTCAGGTCGTGTGACACTCTTGCGCCAGTCCTCACTGGTGTGATAGTTACAGAAAAGCTGGCATTCATCTTTGCTCTAACAATGCCCCCATCAACGTACAATCTATAATAAATGATTATTAATGACAAGTCATGGGGCACCTCTGAATTGCTATGACTATCTCCAACCCTGAGAATGCGTCCTAAAACACACCAATGCATAGATGTGACATTGGAAATATTTAGTGCCTGGGGCCTCAACTGCATCAGAACCAGCAACCAACCAGCAATCGGAACCAAGGGGACAAGGTTCTGAGACATTATCCTGTGCCTGGCATTGACAGGTTGGTTTATGAGTCATGGGAATCTCCAGGAGGTCCCAGGGAAGCGCCAGAGCAGAAGACGGGACACTTGGGGATTTCAGGGCAGTGCTATTTACCAATTGACATGGAACTATTTCTTTATTTTAAAAACAGAGAGGCCAGACGCAGTGGCTCACGAGTACTTTGGGAGGCCGAGGCAAGCGGATCACTTGAGGTCAGGAGTTTGAGACCAGCCGGGCCAACATGGTGAAACCCTGTCTTACTAAAAATACAAAAATTAGCCGGGTGTGGTAGCACTCGCCTATAATCCCAGCTACTAGGGAGGCTGAGGTAGGAGAATCACTTAAGCCTGGGAGACAGGTTGCGGTGAGCCGAGATCTCGCCATTGCACTCCAGTCTTGGTGGCAGAGCAAGACTCGGTCTCAAAAAAAATAAATAAATAAAAATAAAAATAAATTAAAAAGATAAAAACAGAGCCAACTGAATATCCACATATGAAACCATGAAGTTGCATCCCTTCTTCATTCACACCATATGCAAAAATTAACTTAAAACGTACCACAGACTTAATGATAAGAGCTAAAACTATAAAATCCTTAGAAGAAAATATAGATATAAATGTTTGTAACCTTGGACCAAGGAAAGCTTTCTTAGACACCAAAAACACAAGAAACCTGAGAAGAAATAGATCAAAATACAAAACTTGTATGCAAAGGATGGCACCAAGAAAGTAGAAAGATAACCAACGGAATGAAGGGGAATATTGGCAAATTATATATCTGATAAGGGAATCATATCTTGAATGCAGAAAGAACTACTACAGCTCAGAAATAAAAGACAAATATGAAAATGGCAAAGGATCTCAATAGACATTTCTCCAAAGATAATATACAAATGGCCAAGAAACACGTAAAAAGATGTCCAACAACATTAGCCATTAGAGAAATGCAAATCAAAACCACAATAAGATACTACTTTGCACCTGCTAGGATGGCTATAATTTTTAAAATGAAAAATGACAAGTGTTGGCAAGAATATGGAGAAATTGTCACCCTCATACAATGTTGATGGGAATGCAAAATAATATAATGCCTTTGAAAAGCAGTTTGACAGTTACTAAAAAAAATTAAGCAGTTTCCTTATGACCCAGAAATTCCATTTCTATGTATATAGCCAAATGAATAAAAATGTGTCCATATAAAAAAAAACTTGTACATAAATATTTATAGCAGCATTATTCATAACAAAAAATGGAAACAACTCATATGTTTATCAACTGAGGAACAGATAAGCAATGTTGGTATAGCCATCCAGTGGAATGCTATTTAACCATAAAAAGGAATGAAGCACCGATGTATACTCCAGCATGAGTGAACTCTGAAACCATCCTAAGTGAAAGAAGCCAGTTGCAAAAGATCACATATTATATGATGCTGTTTATGTGAAATGTCCAGAATAGGCAAATCCATAGAGACAGAAAAAAGATTAGTTGTTGCCTAGGGTTACAGGAACTGGGAAGAAATGAGGGCGACTGCTAATGGGTACATAGTTTCTTTTTAGAGTGATGAAAATGTTCCAATATTGACTGTACTGATGGTTATACAACTCTGTGAATATACTACATGCTGTAGAACTGTACACGTTAAATGGGTGAATTGCATAATATGTGAATTCTATCCCTGGAAAGTCATTAGATGTGCCACATTGGCCAATACACAAACATGCTGTTTAAAAATGCAGACATGAGTGTGCATGAGTGCATGCACAAACACACCCCAAGCAGACACAAACATGAGAAGAAGAAATTGAGAGAAACTGATCAATACGAATGGTTGTGAATATTTTTTACAAGGGCGGCCACAAAGAGTGAATTCTTGCTGCATAGTTTTGGCATAGGAGGTCCTGCTAAAAATACATATAATTTTATTTACCTCCCCAAAAGAATAAGAAGCTTTTGTGCCCTCAAATAATTATGTTCTGGAACTTTCTTATTTGGGCAGTTTCTAGGAGTTGTACCTGTATGCCTATTATTACAGAAATAGGACTCCCAATGGTAATATTTGAAGAGACACCTACACGAAGCTTATAAAATCCTGGTGCTGTTTCCCCCTCAGAAAGAACACAATCTCCCTGCCATACCAGCAAACTGCTTCTGCCTAACACCAACCGATGAGAGGCAGTGGAAGAAGATGCTCTCTGGGAAATTACAATGCAATGATTCAGTTCCATGTCTGGGAAAGATGGAGGCCTTGTAGCTCACACCCAGGCCACGGCAGGGAGCCCTGAGTTATATACTGTGTGGGGACATGAGGGAAGGCTATTTGCCAAGCAGAATAAATCCATGTCTTTCTCAGAGGGGCCTCCAAAGTAACAAATGCACTCACTGATTAAATGCAATTCCAGGGCAGATGAGTTTGGGTTCAGGAAAACAATGTGGCCCGCTCGATGACTCATCTTTTGTGCTGCTGCACACTGTTACCACACTTGACTGTGCTGCCACTACTGATATCTGACACTTGTTGAGCACAATGATAAATACTTACATGCTTATCTCATTTCATCCTCAGAACCACTCAATGAGGTCATTGCCATCATCACGACCACTTTGCAGGTGGAGAACTGAGGTCCAAGGGGGCAAATGAAGTTTTGAACCCAGTTCTGCCTGACACCATTGCCAAGTCATAATCACTTATGCTTCAAAAGCAGGAGCTCTGAACACAGGCTTACAAACCAAGAGGGGAGGAATGGCAGAGGAAGGGAGAAGCTTGTTCTTTGTTTTCTTCGGCCATGGCATTGAATTATTGTTGAAATTCTCGAGAGGCAACATTTCTGAATACAAGAAGCATATGAGAGAAATATCCTCATCCAATATACAGAAAGAAAAGAAATTGGAGAAATTATACTGAAAAAAAAAATCTCTCTGCACATGTTTAGGGAAGACAGAAGGAGCAGGGGCGAGTGAGGAAGATAAGAGTACAAAGATGCCAATCAAAGACTGGTCCAGGTCCTCTTACCTTAGTCCACTCCACAACACAGACAGAAACCCCTCACCTCATGTTCCAGCAGCAACCAAAGGGTCCTCCTGTGAAAGGCACTGCCTCCTTCTCTTTTCCTTCTCCCTGCACTCCATTCAGGGATCCTACCCATAGATGAATGAGAACAGGTTTACAAAACACATTTGCCCACTGTAGACTTAACCTGAAGTTTCTCGGTAGATCCACACTGAGCCAGGGGGAGAAGTCTGTGGGACAAGAAGGAGAACATCAGCTGGGTGCAGTGGCTCCCAGTACTTTGGGAGGCTGAAGCGGGAGGATGACTTGAAGCTGGGAGTTTGAAACCAGTCTGGTCAACATAGCAAGATCCCATCTCTACAAAAGAAAAAATTTAAAAATTATCCAGGCATGGCGGCGTGTACCAGTAGTCTCAGCTACTCAAAAGGCTGAGTCAGGAGGATCACTTGAGCCCAGGAGTTTGAGGCTGCAGTGAGCTGTGATTGCACCTCTGCACTCCAGCCTGGGCAACAGAGCAAGACCCTGTCAAAAAAAAAGAAGAAGAAGAAGAAGAAAAGAAGAAGAAGAAGACGAAGAAGAAGAAGAAAAAGGAAGAAGAAGAAGAAGAAGAAGAAGAAGAAGAAGAAGAAGAAGAAGAAGAAGAAGAAGAAGAAGAAGAAGAAGAAGAAGAAGAAAGAAGGAGAAGGAGAAGAAGAAGAAAGAAGAAGAAGAAAGAAGAAGAAGAGGAAGAAGAAGAAAGAAGAAGAAGAGGAGGAAGAGGAGGAAGAAGAAGAAAGAGGAGGAAGAAGAAGAGGAAGAAGAAGAAGAGGAGGAAGAAGAAGAAAGAGGAGGAAGAAGAGGAAGAAGAAGAAGAAGAAAGAGGAGGAAGAAGAGGAAGAAGAAGAAGAAGAAAGAAGAAGAAGGAGGAGGAGGAGGAGGAGGAGGAAGAAAGAAGGAAGAAGGAAGAAGAAAGAAGAAAGAAGGAAGAAGAAGAAGAACAACAACAACAACAACAACAACGTTGACTGGAGCCAGAAGGAGTAGCTGAAGTTTCAGCACCAAGTCTAATGGGCCACCACTTTGGTTTCCTTCTTTTATTACATTTTTTTTATTTTGACATAATTTCAGATCTACAAAAAAGCTGCAAGAATTGTAAAAATAATTTCTAGGATGCCCCAATTGAAAGACACAAACTGGCAAATTGGATAGAGTCACGACCCATCAGTGTGCTGTATTCAGGAGACCCATCTCATGTGCAAAGACACACATAGGCTCAAAATAAAGGGATGAAAGAATATTCATCAAGCAAATGGAAAGTGAAAAAAAGCAGGAGTTGCAATCCTAATCTCTGATAAAACAGACTTTAAACCAACAAAGATCAAAAGAGACAAAGAAGGGCGTTACATAATGGTAAAGAGATCAATGCAGCAAGAAGAGCTATCTATCCTAAATATATATGCACCCAATACAGGAGCACCCAGATTCATAAAGCAAGTTCTTAGAGATCCACAGAGAGACTTAGACTCCCACATAATAATAGTGGGAGACTTTAACACCCCACTGTCAATATTACATAGATCAACAAGACAGAAAATTAACGAGGATATTCAGGACTTGAACTCAGCTCTGGACCAAGTGGACCTAATAGACATCTACAGAACTCTCCACCCCAAATCAAGAGAATATACATTCTTCTCAGCACCTCATTATACTTACTCTAAAATTGACCACATAATTAGAAGCAAAACACTCCTCAGCAAATGCAAAAGAATGGAAATCATTACAGTCTCTCAGGCCACAATGCAATCAAAGTAGAACTCAGGATTAAGAAATTCACACAAAACCTTACAACTACATAGAAACTGAACAACCTGCTGCTGAATGACTACTGGGTAAATAACGAAATGAAGGCAGAAATAAAGATGTTCTTTGAATGCAATAAGAACAAAGACACAATGTACCAAAATCTCTGGGACACATTTAAAGCAGTGTGTAGAGGGAAATTTATAGCACTAAATGCCCACAAAAGAAAGCAGAAGCAGGAAAGATCTAAAATTGACACCCTAACATCAAAAATAAAAGAACTAGAGAAGCAACAGCAAACAAATTCAAAAGCTAGCAGAACACATGAAATAACTAAGATCAGAGCAGAACTGAAGATGGAGACACGAAAAACCCTTCAAAAAATTCATGAATCCAGGAGCTGTTTTTTTGGAAAAAATAAACAAAATAGATAGACTGCTAGCCAGACCAATAAAGAAGAAAAGAGAGAAGAATCAAATAGATGCAATAAAAAAAATATAGGGGATATCACCACTGACCCCACAGAAAAACAAACTACAAACTACCATCAGAGAATACTACAAACACCTCTGTGCAAATAAACTAGAAAATATAGACAAAATGGATAAATTCCTGGACACATACACCCTCCCAAGTCTAAGCCAGGAAGAAACTGAATCCCTGAATAAACCAATAACAAGTTCTGAAATTGAGGCAGTAATTAACAGCCTACCAACCAAAAAAAGTCCAGGACCAGACAGATTCACAGCCAAATTCTACCAGAGGTACAAGAGGAGCTGGTACTATTCCTTCTGAAACTATCCCAAGCAATAGAGAAAGAAGGAATCCTCTCTAATTCATTTTATGAAGCCAGGGTCACCCTGATACCAAAACTTGGCAGAGACACAACAATAAAAGGAAATTTCAGGCCAATATCCCTGATGAACATCAATACCAAAATCCTCAATAAAATACCTGCAAACTGAATCCAGCAGCACATCAAAAAGCTTATCCACCACGATCAAGTTGGCTTCATCCCTGGGATGCAAGGTTGGTTCCACATACGCCAATCAATAAACACAATCCATCACATAAACAGAACAAATGACAAGAACCACATGATTATCTCAATAGATGCAGAAAAGGCCTTTGATAAAATTCAACACCCCTTCATGCTAAAAACTCTCAATAAACTAGTTATCAACGGAACATATCTCAAAATAATAAGAGCTATTTATGACAAACCCACAGCCAATATCATGCTGAATGGGCAAAAACTAGAAGCATTCCCTTTGAAAACTGGCACAAGACAAGGATATCCTCTCTCACCACCCCTATTCAACATAGTATTGGAAATTCTGGCCAGGGCAATCAGGCAAGAGAAAGCAATAAAGCGTATTTGCATAGGAAGAGAGGAAGTCAAATAGTCTCTGTTTGCAGGTGACATGATTGTATATTTAGAAAACCCCATCATCTCAGCCCAAAATCTCCTTAAGCTGATAAGCAACTTCAGCAAAGTCTCAGGATGCAAAATCAGTGTGCAAAAATCACAAGCATTCCTATACACCAATAACAGACAAACAGAGAACCAAATCATGAGTGAACTCCCATTCACAATTGCTACTAAGAGAGTATAATACCTAGGAATCCAGCTTACAAGCAATGTGGAGGACCTCTTCAGGGAGTACTACAAACCACTGCTCAAGGAAATAAGAGAGGACACAAATAAATGGAAAAACGTTCTATGCTCATGGATAGGAAGAATCAATATCGTGAAAATGGCCATACTACCCAAAGTAATTTATAGATTCAATGCTATCCCCATCAAACTACCACTGAATTGGAAAAAACTACTTTAAAGTTCATATGGAACCAAAAAAGAGCCCACATAGCCAAGACAATCCTGGGCAAGAAGAACAAAGCTGGAGGCATCATGCTACCTGACTTCAATCTATACTACAAGGCGACAGTAACCAAAACAGCATGTTACTGGTAGCAAAACAGATATATAGACCAATGGAACAGAACAGAGTCCTCAGAAATAACACCACACATCTACAACCATCTGATCTTTGACAAACCTGACACACACAAGCAACGAGAAAAAGACTCCCTATTTAATAAATGGTGTTGGGAAAACCAGCTAGCCATATGCAGAAAACTGAAACTGGATCCCTTCCTTATACCTTATACAAAAATCAACTCAAGATGGATCAAAGACTTAAACGTAAGACCTAGGGCCATAAAAATCCTAGAAGAAAACCTGGGCAATACCATTCAGGACACAAACAACCCCATCAAAAAAAAATGGGCAAAGGATCTGAACAGACACTTCTCAAAAGAAGACATTTATGCAGCCAATAGAAATATGAAAAAATGCTTATCATCACTGGTCATTAGAGAAATGCGAATCAAAAGCACAATGAGATACCATCTCGTGCCAATTAGAATGGTGATCATTAAAAAGTCAGGAAACAACAGATGCTGGAGAAGTTGTGGAAAAATAGGAACACTTTTACACTGTTGGCTGGAGTGTAAATTAGTTCAACCACTGTGGAAGATAGTGTGGCGATTCCTAAAGGATCTAGAACTAGAAATACCATTTGACCCAGCAATCCCATTACTGGGCATATACCCAAAGGATTATAAATCATTCTATGATAAAGATACATCCACATGTAGGTTTACTGCAGTACTATTCACAATAGCAAACACTTGGAACCAACCCAAATGCCCATCAATGATAGACTGGATTAAGAAAATATGGCATATATACACCAAGAAATACTATGCAGTCATAAAAAAGCATGAGTTCATGTCCTTTGCAGGGACATGGATGAAGCTGGAAACCATCATTCTCAGCAAACTATCACAAGATCAGAAAACCCAAATACCGCTTGTTCTCACTCGTAAGTGGGAGTTGAACAATGAGAACACATGGACACAGGGAGGGGAACATCACACACTGGGGCCTGTCAGGGGGTGGGGGGCTAGGGGAGGGATAACATTTGGAAAAATACCTAAAGTAGGTGACAGGTTGATCGGTGCAGCAAACCACCATGGCACGGGTATACCTAAGTAACAAAACTGCATGTTCTGCCCATGTAACCCAGAACTTAAAGTATAATAATTTTTAAATAAAAGAATGTCTACAAGCCTTTCACCCAGATGCCCCATCTCATCTTTCCCTCTCAATTGATAGACAGATACAAATATATACAAGTACATAAACATACACAAGCATTACAAATAGAGACATATGCATATATACAAGTATATGTATACACAGGTATACATACATGCTCTCTCTCTCTGTGTGTGTATATATATATGTGCACACATACACATTAAAAACCACTGGTACCTGCAATTCCTATTCAACACTGCAGAGCTCATTAGATCTTTCTGCTTCCCATACTGGTAATTCTCTTCCCATCAGTGAGAAACCTGGCTCCCACTACGCACAGTGTATTTACTTTATGCCTAATCCCAGAATACAATCAGTATTTTCAGAATTCATCATTTATTCATCTGCAAAAAAGAAACTTCCCATCTAGCATTTAAGACTCATTAG
This sequence comes from Chlorocebus sabaeus, assembly GCF_047675955.1. NCBI lineage: Eukaryota > Metazoa > Chordata > Mammalia > Primates > Cercopithecidae > Chlorocebus > Chlorocebus sabaeus. Next base: position 51,145,571 of record NC_132908.1, on the reverse strand, counting down.
TCCCAGGAATTTGAGACCTGCCAGAGCAGCATGGCGAGATCCCATCACTACAAAAGATTTTAAAAATTAGCTGGGTGTGGTGGCATGTGCCTGTTGTTCTAGGTACTTGGGAAGCTGAGGTGGGAAGATGACTCGAGCCCAGGAAGTTGAGGCTGCAGTACATGGTGATTGCGCCACTGCCTTCCAGCCTGGGTGACAGAGGGAGACCCTGTCTCAAAACAAAAACAAAAACAAACAAACAAACAAAACTCAGAGTTCTTTAGTCCTTATTCCAAGCACTGTGCTCCAGTCACTGGTTCAGCCCCCCTCCCACCTCCACCTTCCTTTCAATGTGGTTGCATGTTTCATTTGAAATACAGTTGACTTCATTTGTTTCTACTTACATCTCATTTTAAGATTTTTTTGTTCCTCCTTGTTGTCTTTTCCTTCCTTTTTTCCTTCCCTTCCTTCCTTCATTCCTTCCTTCCTTCCTGCTTCCTTCCTTCCTCCTTTCTCTGTCTCTTTTTCTTTCTCTTTGAATACATGAAATCTTAACAGGGTTCCAACAGTCAGAACTATATGAAAAGATATACTCAGAGTAGTGTCATTTCCTTTTCATTCCTTCTCTGCTTTCAGCCTCGTTACCACCTACCCCTGTAACTAACCAATCTCATTATTTCTGTCATATCCTTCTAGTTCTACTGGTTCTTTTTTTTTTTTTTTTTCTTGCCTAAATGAGGAAATATTTTCTTATTTCCCCTCCTTCTTACACAAAAGGTAGCACCCTACCTTAACAGTATGCCCTGGAGTCATCCCACATATATCCATAGGTATCATTCTTATTCTTTTTTACAGCCGCATAGAACTCCATTGGGTGAATACACTGTAATCACTTAACTAATCTCATGTGTGTGGGTGTTTAGATTGTCTCCGGTGTTTAGATTGTGTCCACTGTTTTGCAATTACAAACAATGTAGCAATTAATACCTTGTGCATAGATATTTTCACCTTATGGGAATGTTAGCTACTTTTAAATGTTATGTATCAGTAAGGATTAGATCCAACTTTATGTAATAGAAAACTCAAAATAACAGAAATATATAATAGGTTATTGCTAGCCACGCAAAAAAAGATCCAGAAGCAAGAAGTCCAGGTTGTTACTGTGGCTCATGAGGGAACCTGACTCCTTCTGTCATTCTGTTCTTCCATTCTTAGTATGTTATTTCCATACTTAATTACCTCATATTCTAAACGGCTGCTGATACTCCCACCATCACATTCACGCTCCAGGAAGGAAAAGGATGTAAGATCAAAAAGGGCTTTCTTCAGCTGTTACTTTTTTATGGAGACATTCTGAAAGTGTCTCCCAACAACTTTCATTTACGTCTTATCTTCTAGAGTTCAGTCACATAGCTTCAGGGAGGTTGGGGAAAATAGTCTTGCAGCTGGTCACATCACTACCTTCAGTATTTTATTTATTTATTTATTTATTTATTTATTTATTTATTTATTTATTTATTTATTTTTAAATGAAGTCTCGCTGTGTCACCAGGCTGGAGTGCAGTGGCGCGATCTTAGCTCACTGCAACCTCCACCTCCCGGGTTCAAGCAATTCTCCTGCCTCAGCTTCCCAAGTAGCTGGGACTACAGGCGCATTCTACCATTAGTAGAGATGGGGTTTTACTCTTGACCTCCTGATCTGCCCGCCCCGGCCTCACAAAGTGCTGGGATTGCAGGCGTGAGCCACGATTAGGGTTCTTTAGTTGAGGAGGAGGGAGAAATTGTGTATTGGTTGGGTAACTAGCAATCCCTACCACATGTTACTACAGTTAAATTTTCACTCCTTCTATCACTGCTATACAACCAGTACACCTTTTGTTTATGAGGGTGTCCTAAAAAGTCACTTCTCTCCCCGGAGTACTTTGGGATAATTTGAGGTGCATTCTCATAGTTCTGAACCAGTCTAGGGCCCTCCCTGCTTGGGGACCAGTGGGAGTGATGGCCACCGGCTCCACGGGAATGTCCAGGAGAATGCATTCACTGGGGCCACCCTGTTATGTGAACCACCAAGAGGGACAGGTGTTTTCACGAGAAGGGATAATACAATGATTGTATTAATCCGTTTTCATGCTGCTGCTAAAGACATACCCGAGACTGGGCAATTTACAAAAGAAAGAGGTTTAATGAACTCACTGTTCCACGTGGCTGGGGAGGCCTCACAATCACATGGAAGGTGAAAAGCACCTCTCACATGGAGGCAGACAAGAGATGTGACCTTGTGCAGGGAAAATCCTCTTTATAAAAGCATCAGTTCTCGTGAGACTTATTCAGTATCACGAGAACGGCATGGGAAAGACCCACCCCCATGATTTAATGACCACCCACTGGGTCCCTCCCATGACACAGGAGAATTGTGGAAGCTACAATTCAAGATGAGATTTGGGTAAGGACACAGCCAAACCATATCAATGATCCTTCAACAAGCAAAGGAGATAAACCCCAAAGCCAGATGCCACTATCTTTCCCAGAGGTGAAAGTAACAATGTACTCAATGTCACCAAGAGAAGCAAATGTATCAAGAGACTTTAAAAAGTGCCCAGGTTAATCCCAGAGGGAATAGGGACTGTCATACAAAATGGCGTTACATACTAAAAGAATGATGTCAGGAGTGCCAGTAAAGGCAAAGCGCTTATGTGTGAGTTTGGGAGCGGAGCCTGCAGAGGGATGAGGTTCAGTTGGGTAGGAGGAGTGGGGACTGAGCTGTTGGATTTCTGCTCCGGAACAAAGAAAAGGGGACTCTCACAGTGGCTCGGTGAAAAGTGCTAGGGTTTTGGAGTGTGATGGAGCTGAGTTCACACCCCAGCTTTATGAGTGACAACCATAAAGTCACTTCGTTCCTCTGGGGCCTCAACTTTCTCATCCACACTCTGCTTTCTAGCATGGAGCTGTGGGGAGAATTGAAGGATAGATTAAAGATTCAACAAGGCATTTATTAATCATTAATAGTTACTGCCATGGCTGGGTGTGGTGGCTCACGCCTATAATCCCAGCACTTTGGGAGGCTGAGACTGGAGGATCGCTTGAGCCCAGGAGTTCAAGCTCAGCCTGGGCAATATAGCAAGACCTCATCTCTACACATAATAAAAAAAAGATTAACCAGGCATGGTGGTGCACGTCTGTAATCCCAGCTACTCAGGAGGCTGAGGTGAGAGGATTGCTTGAGCCCAGGAGGTTGAGGCTGCTGTGAGCCATGATCATGCCACTGCACTCCAGCCTGGGCAACAGAGCAAGATCCTGCCTCAATTTTTTAAAAAATAGTTACTATCATATCATTTAGTATGAAAGTTCTCAGTCAGTCCTTCCCTACGTGTTCACGTCTGGTTACCAGACCCTTCTCCCACTTGGACGGAGGATTACAGAAAGGAGGAGGGCAAACACCTTCTTGGGAGATGCCGAGCTACAGCCCCCCAGGGAGAAAGGGTAGAAAACCACAGGTAAGGGATTTTCCACGCTTCTTAGGGTTGACCCTCCTAACCCTCTGTTAGGTAGAGCCAGACAGCATGACAGGCCCAGGGGCCCACAAGAGGCCACCGCACATCAAGATATAGAAAGTTTCCCTTTTTCATGCCCTAACATGCTGGATCTAAAGGAGTTTTGTCCCCAAGGGGCTGTTCATTAAGGAATCACTTTCCTTACACTCAGGACTCCCGGGATGTCAACGTATAATTTAGTATTGTCCCAGTGACCACTGGCTGTGCAGCCCTGGACACGTCTCAGTCTCTGGAAATTGCCCTCCCTTTCCCCTCAGGGTGTTCTGAGACGCCCATAAAAGCTCTGCTCTGGATGTTTGAAGTACCAGAAAGTGCTCAGGTTGACAAAACAAATGTGTCTGAGTAAGCACCTTAGTTCTTACTCATTAAATTCTTGGATAAGATCAAAAAAAACAAAACAAAACAAAAAAACCTCCCATTAATTGAACACCTACTATGTTCCTATACTTTATATGGATTCTCTCATCTCACCCTTACAACCATGCCATGGGTGTGGGAAGCAGCTATTATCATCCCCATTTTGCTGTAGATGAGATTCAGAGAGGTTATGAGGCTTGCCCAAGGTCACAGAGTCAGCAAATAGCAGATTTAGGATCCAAACATAGTGCTGTCTGACACCAAATCTATAGTCTTAAAAAGTTGGGTGTGGGCCAGAGGTTGTGGCTCATACCTGCAATCCTAGCACTCTGAGATGCCATGGCAGGAGGACTGCTCGAGGCCAGGAGTTCGAGGCTACAGTGAGCTATGATTACACCACTGCCTTGCATTGTCCACCTTAGGCAATAGAGTGAGACCCTGTCTCAAAAAAAAAAAAAAAAAAAAAGTCAGGTCCTTTGGCAGAAAGTCTTTCAAAAGCTCAAAAGTGCAGCTTGGATGGGAGGGTGTCCTCTGGGGTGGGTCTTCCACAAGTCCCCAGAAGCCTTCATTCTACAAAAGACCCAATCATGTGCAAAGACAGCTGCTGGCACACAGCATCCACTGGTTGAAATGCAGATTTCCCCCTTTGCTTCTCAGCCACAGTAAAAGCAAAGTTTATTTTCATTGCCCCACTTCCCCATGTTGGAAGAAAGCAGAGCCTGGGCCCCACATTCCATTCTAAGTAAGGGATGGGAGGGCTGTTAAATCTAATTAAGATGATTTTTGCATTTTGAAAGAAGTATTACACACACACACGCACCCCTCCCACTAGGCAGAACCTTTGCATCATTTCCAGAATTGAGCTTGATATCAGCCTGGTGCCACACTCACATCTGCCCACAACCATGAATCCATCTACAGACAGGTGGGCAGTCAGCATGTCATTTCAGAGGCTGCTCATTCAGATTTGGTCCA